>NC_064640.1:731438123-731738123 GCF_023864345.2 Schistocerca serialis cubense | reverse complement strand
ATGTATCATATTAGAAAGTCCCCACCAGGGTCTAATAACAAAGTTACAAAATTACTGCAAAAGCAGAGGTTAAAGATACTGCTTCAGTTGTAAGGTTCTGTTTCCTTCCAGGCTCTGCACTCGCTGGTGGTACACTGCATCCTGTACTCATCAATCACGACACTCAAGGTCACAATACTAAGTTATCACACCTGATGATGGGCATTTAAGAGTCCAAAATAGGTCGTGCTTAAAGAATTGAAAAATAATAAAAAACAAATAAAAAAAGTTACAACTGAATAGTGATATCTTCAACCTCTACTGCAATGCCCAGTTACAGCTGAAGCTCTGCATACAAACAAATTTTAAATGAAGCCAAAATGAGCATGGAAGAGCTACACAAGATGTGTAGATGTTTTGCAAAATACTATCTGCTAAATTGCAAGGGAAAAAAGTGGGGATGTTTTGGTTTACTTATTGTCATGTAATAAACTCATCCTTCAACTCATTTGCTGATCGCAATGGCATGGTAATGAAGGTGATAATGAGTTTGACAAAAGACAAAGTCTGTATTCTAAAGTCGCTTCATTGAAGAAGATTGCACAACTGTTGCACTTTCCCATTATTACAAAAATGATAGATACAGAGGTAGATGATTGCAATATCAGTATCTCTTGAGAGAGGAAACTCCAGTGATTTACTCGATTGATTAAATACTAAATCAGTTGTGCAAAAAAAGAAAGAGACTAATTTTCAAGCAGCAGTTTATTGTAGGTTTGTGTACTGTCAAATATCCTATGTGGATGGAAAAAAGGTTCCAGTTTTTGATGCAATTTTTTAAGAGATGTAAAGTATTATAGATCTCTTACATCATTTTGTTACAAAATTATGGAACATGTGTTGTGTAAACATGTGCTGATTCTTTTAGAGATTGAGCAACTCTTCAGTGAGAATCAACACTTGATTCCATAAACATTAGTGGTGTAAAATTCATCTCAGACATCTCATTCGCAGGATCCAGAATGCTGTAGGTGCCATGTGTCTTGACTTAATGAAATCTTTGATGCAGTCCTTTCATACTAGCCATTAAATAAAAAATATCTTCATAGAATTTTGTACAGGGTACATTATTCGACAGAAAACTTGTTCACAGTGAGAACTCGTTGTATACACTATGTGATCAAAAGTATCCGGACACCTGGCTGAAAATGACTTAAAAGTTTGTGATGCCCTCCATCGGTAATGCTGGAATTCGTATTGATGTCGGTGGTCAGTGAGGCGTGGCACGAAGTCGGCATTCCAAGACAACGCAAAAGAGTTCTATAGAATTCAGGTCAGGACTCTGTGCAGGCGAGTCCATCACAGGGCTGTCATTGTCATGTAACCACTCCGACACAGGCCGTACATTATGAACAGGTGCTCGATCATGTTGAAAGATGCATTCGCCATCCCCAAATTGCTCTTCAACTGTGGGAAGCAAGAAGGTGCTTAAAACATCAATGTAGGCCTGTGCAGTGATATTGCCTTGCAAAACAAGGAGTGCAGGCCTCCGAGTGCAGGCCTCCTCCATGAAAAACACGACCACACCATTACACCACCACCTTCGAATTTTACTCTTGGCATGACACACATTGGCAGATGACTTCGCTGGGCATTCGCCATACCCACATTCTGCCATTGGATCGCTACATTGTGTACTGTGATTCATCACTCCATGCAACGTTTTTCCACTCTTCAATCGTCCAATGTTTATGCTCCTTACACCAAGCGAGGCATCGTTTGGCATTTACCGTTGTGATGTGTGGCTTATAAACAGCTGCTCGAGTATGAAATCCAAGTTGTCTCACCTCCTGCCTGTCATAGTGCTTGCAGTGACTCCTGATGCAGTTTGGAATTCCTGTGTGATGGTGTGGACAGATGTATGCCTATTAAACATTACGTCCTTCTTCAACTATCGGCGGTCTCTTGTCAGTCAACAGATGAGGTCAGCCTGTACGTTTTTATGCTGTACATGTCCCTTCACATTTCCACTTCACTATCACATTGGAAACAGTGGTCCTACAGATGTTTAGGAGTGTGGAAATCTCACGTATAGACCTATGCCAAAAGTGACATCCAATCACCTGACCACGTTCGAAGTCCGTGGGTTCCGCGGAGCGCGCCAGTCTCCTCTCTCCCGGTCTAATGACTACTGAGGTCACTGATATGGAGTACCTGGCAGTAGGTGGCAGAACAATGAACCTGAAATTAGAAACTTATGTTTTTGGGGGTGTCTGGATACTTTTGATCGCATAGTGTATTATTCAATTGTGAAGATATTACCAGAGCAACACTGGAAGCAGTCAAACTGTTAAACATCTTGGGGTGTTCATTCAGAGTGATCTATGGTAAAAAGATCAAATAAATATACAAAGGCAACCTGGTAAGTATGGCTGTCAATAAAATACTGGATTAGTTAAAATAAATTTTGTGTCGATGGGGATGAAATGATGATGATAAAGACAACACAACACCCAGTACCTGAGCGGAGAAAATCTCCGACCCAGCCAGGAACCAATCCCGGGCCATTAGGTATGACATTCTGTCACGCTGACAACTCAGCTACCAGGGGCAGACATAGGGCAGGTGCTACCATTTGAGTTGGCACAACTAATGTGTTACGACATTTGCGATATTGGGCCATAAGTTATCATGAAGCAGCAGCACCCTTTGGCACACTATTCACAACAGTGGTTTTCAACTGACATGCTGTCCCATACAGCTCTTCATTTTCCGATTGGTCTGTTTGGTGTTTGTCCTTTGGCCAGCCAAGATAAGAATAACAGCACATTGCTCCTGTTTGGACGCACCATAGTTGAAGTTTCTGCATTTACTGTATGCACATCAGAAAAATACGAATGCCGCACTGATCCTTGCCTACATGTCGTGGCTTATCTACCACATTGGAGGCACACTACATTTCATATGCAGTAACACCCTCAAACGGAAACTTTGTGATCGCTCCTTATAGGTTGTGACTGTGAGACATTTCTGTTACGAACATAGTCAGTCCCATTTTTTAATTAATTTGGTTGGTCCTGTGTCTGATACCTATTAAGATTTTTCTCAAAAACTGTGTATTTAGTTCTAATCAGACAGTACCGCTATCTCCTCTGTCATTCTTGCTATGGAATTCAAAATTTATTACAAAAGTGTAAATTTCAAGTGTCAGCCTTAGATTTTCGTTTAGAGCACCTATTATTATTCTCAGAAGCAATTTAGTTTTGTGAAGTAGATAGAAACCAAAAAACCACTCAACTTAAAATTTTTTAACTTTGCCAGAGTTTAATGATTTTGGGGTGTAAATTCCTGTAATTTTTAGTTTTTGTTATTTACAGTGCAGCAGTTGATTTCCATGCATTAGGTACAATGTCAGTACTGGTGGCATTGGTTCATATTACATACTTAGAGTGAATAATCATTTGAGCAGTGCATCCATCTCGTTTGCCCAGAAATTTCAACTTTCCTATGCCTCGTATTACAGTATCGGTGGGCTTACCATCATGATAGATGACGGTAATATCTAGTTCCATTGGGGCAACAAACAGCCATTGTATTACTTGGTGGCTTCCACAGACTTTCATTTAATACTATTAATTACTTCAGGATTTTTGGGACAAGTTGTGACATTTTATCCTTACACAACTTGTGGACATACGTAAATAAAAGTATAACAACTTGCTTACTGATTTTGAGATTTTAACCTACTGTTTTGCAATGTGGCTGCTCACTACTCAGCTTCGCATACTGCCATTTTGCATCATCAGTTAGCAGTAGCTCCTTTTCTGGTGCAGTGTATGAGGTGATACCCAAAAATCTGAGAATTTCATTGTGAAAATCAGAAAACTATACTTACATCCTAATGTCCTCCATCACCTTCAGAATAGTCATCTTGGGGTATGTATGCAATGATCCTGTTATTGTCCCCTTTTTTTGGAAGCACTCTTGGAAATCCGCAGAGTGAAATGTGTTCAGGAGCCATTGCGATTGCACCTGGATGTCTTAATTCAAGTCAAAACATCACCTTTACAATGTAATTTTCATATTCAGGGGCAGATAGAAGTCACACAGGGGTAAGTCTGGCGAGCAGGGAGGGTGGCAAACCATGACCAGGGATTCCTTCACAACAGGCGAGGTGTGCATGGGTGCATTGTAATGGTGCACCATCCAGACTTTCTTTTTCCACAAGTCTGGCTGTTTGTGCAGAACATTGGCCCTCAGCCACCTCAAAACCTCACAGTTAAATGGCCTGTTGACAGTCTGATCAGTGGCACAAACTCCTTATGCACAGTTCTCGAATGTCGATACTTATAGGATGATCAACATTGACTTCATGTTGCTGTGAACTTGTCGAGCTTTTTCAGCCTTGGAGGGGATGGCGTTTTCCATTGTGTTCATTGCTGCTTTGTTTCAGGTTCATAACTGTAGACAAAAAATCCATCACCTGTTATGACTCTGGATAAGAATTTTGTATACTCTCTTTTTTTTTTTTTGCAGCTCAGTGCGTGTCTGAATCCTGACGTTTCATTGGTTGATTCTGAGAAGACGAGAGACAAACTTCACTGCAATTCAGCTTGCATTAGCTCATCAGCTAGAATTCATTCACATTTACTGTACGACAGCCCAAGTCCGTTATAAACATTGTGAATTGTCTGCTTTCGGTCTTCGTGAATCACGTCATGCACTTTCATGATTATTTCCAGTAGTGTGCATGTTGACGGTCAACCAGAATGTTTGTCATCTTCCATAAATTCTGTGTTCCTTGAAGTGCTTGAACCAAACAGATGTTCTTGCTTGACTCAGTGCAGTCTCACCCAATGCCTCTGTCAGCATGCATTGGGTTTCAGCTGCAGATGTCTTGCACTTGAAACAGAATTTGGTGCAAATCTGTTGCTTCTTTACATTATTCATTTTGACAATTCGCAGAAGCACTGAAACATGTCCTGACATGCACCACTACAATGCACAACTGCATCTGTCAAGATGATGCAACTTTCTTTCCACAGTAACTAAGACATGTACCAGAAGGTGAAAATACTGCTTCAGTTGTAAAGATCTTTTATTATCACACAACGTGGTTTTGGGCTCTTATAAGCCCATCTTCAGGTGTTGTAACTTGTTGGTGCGCCACCCCCCCCCCCCCCCCCCCCCCCCACTCCCCCGAGTGCCACTGTGGACATTTACTAGGCATGGTGTGCTACATATGAACCAGTTTGCCTCCTCTTTCCCATCTGCTACTCCCTGTTCTACGCTGATAGGTAGCACACTGCGCCTAGTACACGTCCATTCACGGTGCTTGGGGGCCCCAGCACCAAGTTATGACATCTGAAGATGGGCTTATAAGAGCCCGAAACCGGTTGTGTGATAATGAAAGAACTTACAACTGAAGCGGCATTTTTCAACCTCTGTATAATGCTCAGTTGCGGATGTTCATCCAACATGATTGTTTGTGAGACATGTACCTCGGGACAGCCAGCATCAGAATGCCATACTGGTTTGACTAGTACAGTGAAATTGTCGGATATTTTGTATAGCATCTCGCACAGAAACAAATGCTTTGTTCCATCCAGTTCCAATGGCATCTGTCATATTCTGCACAATTCAAACCATTGTCTTCTGCGAATAGGATGTTTAACAAATAGCTTAAGATGTTCCCGCAATGTAAACATCCAGGTCAGCAGCTCTGATCAGTAGATACCTGCTATCTGACATAAGGGTGACAGGTAACCTCTTGTCATTGAACCCCTTAATAAGTTCTAAGTGCTTTACAATGTGAACTGGATTGACCAGATGCAGTACAGAATATCCTTATGAGTGTTTACCATTGCTGATATTAACATACCATATTACCACCCTAATTCGTTGAAAATACCTGTAGCTGTAAAGTTATTCGTTAACAGTCATCAAAATTGCCCTCTGCAACCCTCTGTCAGCTCTGTTTTTGTACTTTGTTACATGTTGTCTTAACTGTTTCATTCCCTGCTGTATAGTTACTTCATTTTTTACTGTGGAGATTACTGTTCAATAAAAACAGTTAAAGTTTCTATGACTGTCATTATTTGCTCCTTCAAAAGTCTGAGCAGCTGTTTTTGTTCCCCTTATAGCACATCTACCTTCTCCTTAAAGTAAGTGGCATCGTCTTCATCTAACGTACCAAACAAGATTTTACATGACTTTGCCACAAAGTTCAAGATTCTTCATTTCTTGAGATGTGATTCATGTTGTGCTAATTGTTTAATTAAACCTTGTGTTCTTTCAGTCTTTCCACACATGCCATTGTTCAGTACTGTCAATCTTTCTTTACAGAATTCATCTGCTTGCCTTGCAAGAACTACAGTTTGCTCAGATTACTCTTTCGGCTCTAGCAGAGTGAAATAACTTACTATTCCAAGTTACACTATAAATTTTGTACTTTGCTCATGTTGTCATAGTACAGTCTGGGTGCCAACTGAACTTTTATTTCCATTCATTTTGTTGTCCAATTTGCTCCACTCCAACTAATATTAGAAAAACTTGTTCAGTTTGTTGGATGGATGGTAAAGAGTCTATTTCATTTTTGACAGATTACCTACGTTAGGTTCATAGCACTGTGTACGGACCTCACCATTGAGTACGAGTATCTGATTTATGCGATGTACCTTGTTGTGCACCCTTATCAAACTACATAACATTATCACCAAAATGGAATTGCTTTGGATTCTGTGTTTCATTGTAATACTCATTTTCTTTGATCTCGCATTGTGCATTTTGTGCTCTTACACATCAGTGTCTCTCTTGTATATGCTCTTTTAGTTCTGCAACATAATCATCAAAGTTATACATCCCACTGGTCTCACCCTTTTGTAGTATCCCAGAATGTTAAACTCTCTTCCAAAAATCAGTTCATGTGGAGTATATTCAGATATTCAGTTGTGGTGTGCATAGTCATATTGTAATAGGAAACCATATTCAGAACCTAACTGCCCCAATCTGTTTCTGCTCTATTTACACAATGTTGCATCCTCTCTCTTAACATACAAAGTGACCTTCCTAGTGCTACGTTCATTTGAGACTGGTAGCTGGCAGACTGTACTTTCTCAATATGCAACAATTTGCACACACTTTTCTTTTGTGCTTGTCATATCTGATAGAGCTGCGACCAAATCACTTTACCTTTGTGCTTCCGGTAGCAGTTTGATTTTGTACCTCCTGATATCTGTGGAAGATAACTTGTCTCTTAGCAAATGAAAAATGTTGCTATATGTGGTGTGTATCTTGGTAGTGGCTGCTTTTTGTTTTGCATTTAAATTACTAACTTGGATTATCTCTTTCAGCATTATTATTCATGCTTTTAGCTGTAGCTTGTTCGTAATGCTGATGCTTCGGGTACTGCTTCCACTATAAGCAGTGAGAATTCTGCTGATAATCTCTCATTTTTAGTATTCACTTTACTCGTTATGCATTGCTCTGAATCCACTTTTACCAACACTTCAGGCAGATAGACACCATTGTTCATATGTTCAGGAATGATAGCCTCTCACATTCTGCTTGCCTCTCTTCTCAGCCTGCACATATTTTCTTGAGGCCCTACTGTTAGCCTTTTTGTGACTTGCTCTTGTCTTTCGATATCACCTTTCTTTTCTCTTTGGCAATCCTTGTTGCTTGCTTCTGCGGTAGCTTGACAGTTTGCTTTCTGTCCCTCCTAGTCTTTGTATTTCTTTGCGCATTTTGCTTCATGCCCGAGCCTCTTCCGAAAGAGGTATGACTTTCCTGTTACGCTCTGCACAGAGTTCACACTCTTGCTCTGTCTTCATTTTGATCTGTTCCCTGTGGATCCACAGGTTTTTGGTGGTGTAATTAATTATGATCCCACCTTCATCAAAGAAATTTGTGCTTACCAGCCTGTCAACCAGAAGATGCACATGTTCCCCTATCATGGAAGCAATGCTTTGTGTTGATAGTCTGAGTGCTATTGCACCCATATTAGCAGTTCCCCAGTTCCTGATAGTGTCAGTTGGGATACCCCTTCGGCTGTCGTGCAAGCTACTTCTCCGCACTAGGCTTATTTGTACCCCACTGTCCACCAGAAATCTCATGCTCCTTCCTGGCATTCCAGCTCTACAAGCAGATTTCTGTTTTTTCTATTGATTATCAATATTTTTCCAGATGAAGCTTTTGTGTGCCGTTTCTTGTTTTCCTGAATTTTTCTCTCTTTCTGTGCATGGCAATCACACTCCATGCAGTTTCTTGCAAAGTTGCAATTTGTTTACATTTAGAGCACGTCAGAGGTTTTGATTGTGCACATAGACCTTTGTGCCTTGATAAGTTGCCCTGCAAGTATCTCACTGCACGAAATCTTTATGTTTCCTTGTAATTACCGCAGAACTGTTTGAGAGTGGAGATCAATACTGGTCATCCTCACTGCCACTTTTGTGACCATACCTCCGTTTCCTGTTACAACTGGTCCTACTCATCTCGGTCTGACAATCTTACACCATAGAGCCTGGCTTACTACATGTGAAACAATTTGTCACTCTTTTTGTTTCACAGTGATGCACTACTGCTTTGAGTATTCATCTTCTCTCTGGCCAAGGTTATTGTACTCTCATTCGGCAAGCGACCTCCATTGTTTCTGCTAATGTTAACTGTTCTCTGTGTGCACACTCTATTGTCTTTATTCTATGATCATAAATCCCTGAATGAACATACCTTCGCTTAGCTTCCGAATGAGTGCAAAGCTGCCTTCTATCTCTGACCCTTATGTGATTGGTTGGTTGGTTCGTTGATTGATTTACACAGGGAGACAAAACAACCATTATCTTAGCCCACTGTTGCTCACTCAGAAACTGATTTTATTGTGCAGTTTCTCTCACTGCAATTCTAGTAAAGTCAGCTGGTACCTATAAAGAGTAGTAGGAGGCTGTTACTCAGTTTTTTATTAGACACAATTAAGTTGACAAATGCACAAAGATGGTCCACTTCTACAGGGTACAGACACCCCATGGCTTCCTGTTCTCAGCAATATTCCACATCCACCTCCAGCTCTAGGAAGACTAGAAGGTTTTGTGAAGTCTGGATAGCATTCAAAAGAATCCTCAGCTACCCATTCATCAAGCTATTGCACAAGAACAGCACTAACACTTGAAATCAAGGAAACTGTTGTGGAGTGCAGCAACCAACAAGGGATCCTCTTACAGTGTCAACTACACATGGAAAATTCAGTGGTAGCAGACATTTGTAGTTAACACATATCTAGTGGAGAACCCTTCCATGTGGATACAAGGATATGATCACTTCAAATGTCATAAAGGATCGTGAACTGAATTCAGACTGGACAGGGCAGATGTGGTTATTTTCTGCACAAGTGGTGATGGACAGGTTCTGCAAATTGTGACTGTGGTGCCTTCTTACAATTAACCATCCATATCGTTGCTGACTACCTTCTTTGAACTTGTAAAGGAGCAATAATGGACATTCACCACGTATCAGAGAAGCAATCAAATGGATCAGTGAGCTAGATCTGGTGATATGAGATTGTACAAGCATGTGATTGTGCACATTAGTCCACAGGTGTTGTATATATGTATTTGTTCTCATCATATGGTAGAAAAATAAGTTAGACATAGTTTCTTCAAGAGTTAAGACTGAAGTATTCTATGTCTTTTGGCCTCCAGCACTTCACATTGGAAGATTAAATGTGTCACTGTTTCATCTCTCTCACCATTTATTCTGCACCTATCTCTCTGTACTCATCATGCTTTGGTTTTTCTTAAATTTCCCATGACTTGTCACCAGTCCTACCATGAGTTAAATCTGTCTCTTGGAGCCGAGGGTTACAGAACTTCTCTTGAAATATGGGTTTTGTATCATTAGCTTGCCATGTGCTGTTTTTGGATATTAGTCCAATAGAAGATGTGTTCAAAAAAATAGGTATTTTGTAATTTTGCATATTGTATTAGCCCATTTCGTGTGATTTTTCATTGTTGTGTTGGTGAACATGTGTGAAACATATCTGTACACTGGTAGCAGTGTCAGAAGTATAGTTGTCAAGGAGGTTACATGTGTTTCCTTAAGAGTGACTATTATAGGTTTGGTTTAAAAAGGCCTCAGAGAATTTTGCTATAAAAACAGAATAAAATGTAACAAGGTTTTAGAAATGTTGAATATTGCTTTTGATGAGACTGCTATGAGTAAAACAAGGGGTTACGAGGCGTATAAGTATTTCCAAGACGGCTGTGAAGATGTTGAAGCTAACAAGCATTCTGGACATCCCACCACACCAACAACCGATGAAACTGTGGAAAAAGTGAAAGAAATTATTGTGAAGGATCACAAGATCACAATCAGAGGAGTTGCTGATTGTTTGGCGTATCAGTTGACTCATGCAGTGAAAGCTTTTTGGGTGTTTTGGGTATGAATTGTGTGACAGCAAAATTTTTGCCAAATGCACCTGCTCACACTACATTGCTTTTTCATGTATTTTTGGTAAAAAACAACACTGTGATGATACCCTAGCCTCCATATTCACCTGATACGGCCCTGTGTACCTTTTCTCTGTTTCCAGAAATAAAGATAACGTTAAAGAGTTGTTGTTTTACAGGCATAGATGAGATTAAAAGTGCATCGCTGAGAGAATGAAGTGCTTTCCCAAAGATCGAATTCTAGAAGTGTTGCAGAGATTGGAAGAAGTGATCTCATAAATGTGTAATATCTAATGGGGACTTCTTTGAAGGAGATAACATTAACATAGATGAATAAATAAAATTATTCCCAGAAAATTAGCATTCCTGTTACTTTTTGAACACATCTTGTATTCTGCAAGCTGCCTTCTAATCTAGCTTGTTGTTTTGTTCGTATCACCTCAGAGATGGTTAAAAGATGTCCTGGTCCAACTAGTGGAGTCATTGCACCTGCCGTAGCCAGCCTATCAGCTTGTTCAGTGCCACTGACCCTTGTGTGACCAGGGACCCACAGCAGGTTTACCCTGTCACTTTCCCTTATTGTCACAAGGACTTCATGGCATTCTGTAACAATGTTTTATCTCTTTGCAGGAGCTGGTAAAAATTTCAGAGCTGTTTGACTGTCTGGATGAATGTACAGGCCGTAATCCTTGTGGCACCTATGCAGATTCTCCATAGCACATATCTCTGCCTGGAATACTGTAGCTAGATTTCCTAGAGAGAGATTGCTTTCTTTAGTTGGGGCTGTACCCTGTATATCCCGGCCCCAGCACCTTCATGTGTTTACAATCTCTCAGTAAACCACACTGCATCTCCTGATAGGTTTGTTCTTCCATTGCTTCCTACTTCTGACTGTTACTTTCAGATGCTAAAGATTAATGTAAACCCCCTAAGCTCTACTGTTACACATTTATTGTTCTATGACTGGTTTCGTTTGTAGAACATTGTCTGGTTGCCAGCAGTTAAACAGAACAGGAAATTAGGCTAAAGCTACAGCATTTTAACGTATAAAATAGGCAACTCACATTGATAACAGCCTTACACTAGATCCTCACCAAGTTGTGCAGAAGTCATGACACAGTTGGTATTGTTGTTGTCTGTGTCATAACATTAGCACAACCCGGTGAGAATTTAGTGTAAAGCTGTTATCAGAGTCAGTTGGCAATTTTATTCATTGCTTTAGCCTCATTTCCTGTTTTGTTTAACTGCAGGCAATCTGAAGATGTTTTACAAACAAAACTGCTTGTAACACAATAAATGTGTAGTAGTACAGCTGAGGTAGTTTTCATTATCATTAACATTATTGTCAGCTGTTGTTCCCAAAGTCACCTTGAAAGGGTTATTAAAGTACCTGAGAGTTGTATAGTTAGCCAGCATTTCCTGTATTTACCATATTCACTATGTTGGTATGGGAGTCTGGATTTCTTAAGGATTTCCATTTACTTCTTGTATGTTATTGTTGCTGCTACGTCCATTGTAACACAAAGGTATGAAGGTGGCATGTCCAGAATGGTCTCCATCCCAGCGGTGAGTATGCTGTTGATTCCACGTGTTATTGCTAAGCAGGCCAATTTCTGTACCTTGCAAATCTCGTTTGAAGCCATCTGCTGTTGTACTTTCTTCCACCATACTGTAGCCCTATAACTTGATCATAGACCTTATTATATTGGTGTATATCTAGTACGTACTTCTGGGTCGTGACCCCAGTTTTTACCACAGGCCCTTCTAATGCACATAAGAGCACCTTCCATCTTGGAACACACATTGTTTATCTGTGGGGTCAAATATAGTTTTGCATTCAGTATTACCCAAAGTTACTTTATTGCCTCCTCTACTAGTAGAGTTTTGTCCATGAGCTTAAGATTCCAGTACATGGTTTATATATACTTACTCGTGTAGATGACAGAACCCCTCCTCGCAGACACCCCTCGGTGGTGGTGTTCACCATTTTCTCATTCAACTTTGTGGCTTCTACCTTTCATTTACTCATTATAGTCTTAAACTACTTATATATGGTGGTCTTAATGCCATGGTTGTATTGCTAAAACCCCCTTTAATGTCCAGGAGGGTGCAGGTAGCAATTTCCTGAAAGCATAGTGCTTTTTCCAACTTCTCAACAAACTGGTGAAGTGCTACTTCACATGATTTGCATAGTTGATATACTTGTTAGTTCACATGTAGAGTAACTTTAGTTAACCTCCCTTCCTTAGCATACCCATTAACCAATTTTACTAATGTCTTTAGGAAAAAGCAGGACAGGCTAATAGTAGTTGAGTCACTGAACAGCCACCTACGTAGCTCTTTTAACGCATTAGTGTCCATTGGTGACACATCAGGAAGGTAACAAGTCGCATATCTAGAATTGTGTGCTTTTATATTTACTTCTTCAGTTAGTCTTGCTAGGATGGGTATGATGTGTGCATGCTGTGTGCATGCTGTGTGCGGAAACAGGAAGGGCTGACCAGAGTTCACAAACAGCTATATGTGCTGTTGGCTATGGTCAGTCACCTTCAGGTTGCAGCCTCAGGGTACAGCAGTGCCAGAGAATCTGGCGCGTTGCATGGGACACCTCAGGAGTCAGTTGTTTTGCCCATGGGCTCTGCTTCCGAGGCACCTTTTAGCGCATATGACATGATGGATCTGCCCTCACAGCAGGCTGACTGTTGGATGGTAACATGTTCGCGTTGCTCAAGGCGGACAGCCAATGTGGAAACTGGCTGCCTGGCCTCGTCCATTCACCCTACGAGTGGACAGGTGGCTGCTGCTTCACCAGGGTCCGAGCAGCGACGTGGGGGGCAAGGGTTTACTTGTTATTGGCAGCTCCAATGTTTGGCGCATTATGGAGCCCCTAGGCAGATAGCATTCTGGGCTGGAAAGAAAGCCAATGTGCACCTGGTATGTCTGTCAGGAACCCTCATCTGAGATGTGGAGGCTGCCTTTCCGGTGGCGACTTCCCTTGATAGGTCAGGGGTGCGTAGCAGAGTACTTGTGGAGTGCACATGAGGGTTTTTTAGTTTGAGGTTCTCTAATGGACATTCGCCAGTCGATTCACAGTAAAGAAAGGCAAACAGCATTCAGAATCAAGACACTTTGACTGTCAAAATTTTATCAGTAAACTGTCTAAGTATTCGTAGTAAAGTTCCCGAATTTTCTGCCCTCCCGGAAAGTTATTGCACTCAAATTATTCTTGGGACCAGAAGCTGGTTGAAACCCAAAGTGGAAATCTCTGAGATGTTTAGTGAGTCATGGAATGTATATCGGAAAGACAGATTACAGGCCATAGGAGGGGAAGTGTTCATTGCAGTTGACAAAAATATTGTCTCTATTGATGTTGAAATTGAGTGTGACAGTGAAGTCGTCTGGTCACGTATAACAGGTGTAGGTGAAACTATGTTAATTGTTGGATGTGGCCACCCGATTGCGCTGTGACAGTTCTAGAGTCATTCAAAGGAAGTCTATGGTCAATAGCACTTAAATACTCAGATCATGCAATAATAGTTGGAGGTGACTTTAACCTGTTGCATATAGACTGGGATGTCTACAGATTCATTGGGGGGGGGGGGATACAGACAGACAGTCATGCGAACTACTTTTGAACACGTTTTCTGAAAATAGTATTGAGCAGCTAGCTTAGCAGCCCACTCACAATGAAAATATCTTAGACCTTGTAGCTACAAATAGGCCAGACCTTATTGACATGTCAGTATAGAAGTGGGGATTAGCGATCATGATGTCATTATAGCAACCATGATTATGAGAGTTAATAAATCAGTCAAGAAGGCTAGGAGATTGTTCCTGCTAGACAGATCAGATAAGGAGTTCACTTATACAGTGAATTGGCATCACTTGGTACCAGTAAGATGGACGCACAGGAATTACGGGCAACGTTTAAGCAGATTGTAATTCATGGTCTAGAGAGTTATGTGCCTAGTAAATGGATTAAGGATGATCAAGACCCACCAAGGTTTAATAACGAAATTCGCAAGGTGCTGAGGAAACAGAGGCTGTTGCACTCTAGGTCAAAAAGGGACACACAAACAATGGCAAGTGAAGGTTAGTAGAGATTCGTGTGTCTGTGAAAAGATCGATGTGTGAAGCATACAACAGCTACCACCATCACACCTTAGCAAAAGATGTGACAGAGAACCTGTGAAAATTACGGTCATATGTAAAATTGCTAAGTGGCTCTAATGCTTCCATTCAGTCCCTTGTTGACCAGTTTGATGTGGCAGTTGAAGATAGCAAAACAAAAACCGAAGTCTCAAATTTCATGTTCAAGAAATTGTTTATGCAGGAGAAACATACAAACATTCCATCATTTGGCCATCGGACAGACTCCTGTACGGACAACATAGAAATTCGCATACCTGGCATAGAGAAGCAACTGAAAGATTTGAAAACAAATCCCAGCTTGATTTTAGAAAGAGTACTTACTCTACGGCATTGGCCCCTTACCTAGCTTGCATTTATCATAAATCTCTCGCCCACCACAAAGTCCCAAGCGACTGAAAAAAAATTACAGGTGACTCCAGTATATAAGAAAGGTAAAAGAATGGACCTGCAAAATTGCAGCCCAATATTCCTAACTTCTGTTTGCTGCAGAATCCTTGAACACATTCTCAGTTTGAATATAATAAACTATCTTTAAGCTAAGAAGTTGTGTCCATGAATCAGCATGGTTTTAGAAAGCATTGCTCATGCGAAACTAAGCTTGCCATTTTCTCACATGATATACTGAGAACTATGGATGCAGGGCACCAGGCAGATTCCATATTTGTAGATTTCTGGAAAGCATTTGATACAGTGCCCCATTGCAGACTGTTAACAAAGGTATGACCATATGGAATAAGTTCACAGATATGTGTTTTGAAGACATCTTAAATAATAGAACCCAGTATGTTGTCCTCGGTGGCACGTGTTTATCAGAGGCAAGGGTACCATCAGGAGTGCCCCAGGGAAATGTGACAGGACTGCTGCTGTTCTCTATATACATAAATGATTTGGTGGGGAGGTTGGGCAGCAGTCTATGGTTGTTTGCTGATGATGCTGTGGTGTATGGTAAAGTGTCGAAGTTGAGTGACTAGGAAGATACAAGACGACTTAGACCAAATTTTCAGTTGGTGTGATGAATGACAGCTAGCCCAAAATGTGGAAAAATGTAAGTTAATGTGCATCAGTAGGAAGAACAAACTTGTAATGTTCGGATACAGTATCACTAGTGTCCAGCTTGACACAATCAAGTCGTTTAAATATCTGGGCATAACACTGCAAAGTGATATGAGGTGGAATCGGCATGTGAAAACTGTGGTAAGTAAGGCAAATGGTTGACTTTGGTTTATTGTGAGAATTTTAGAAAAGAGTGGTTCACCTGTAAACGAAACTGCATGTAGGATCTGGTACTATTTATTCTTGAGTACTGCTCGACTGTTTGGGATCTGTACCAGGTCAGATTGAAGGAAGGTATCAAAGCAATTCAGAGGAGGGCTGCTAGATTTGTTACTGGTAGATTCAAACAACACATAAGTGTTACAGAGATGCTTCAGGAACTCAAAGGGGAAACCCTGGAGGGAAGGCGGCATTCTTTTCAGGAATCACTTTTGATAAAATTTAGAAAACTGGCATTTGAAACTGACTGCTGAACGATTCTACTGCCGCCAACATACATCGGGCGTGCCACAAACATATCGTGCGTAAGGACTACGAAGATAAGACATGAGAAATTAGGGCTCATACGAAGGTGATTAGACAGTAGTTTTTTCCTCACTCTATTTGCGAGTGGAACATGAGGGGAAATGACAAGTAGTGGTACAGGGTGCTCTCTGCTACACACCTTACGGTGGCTTTCAGGGTATCGATGTAGATGTAGATTTCTCTCTGGCTTCGGATAGTTTTGCTTGATTAATGACAAGGCTGTGTTTGGCAAATGCCTTCAGCTGTTTTGCCCATTTTCCTTTACTTCTTGCATTGTTTAACAGTTTTCTTACTGGCTTCCTTTGCAATTCCAGGTTGTTGTTATTTTCTAAGTACCAGGTCATAATGGCAGATGTCACTTCATCTGCCATTTCCTCGAGTACTACTGGAGTCCGTACTAAAATTACAAATTCAGATATGGATGAGTTTAGGTCTTTCCTATAAGACTCTTATGTTGTGTTCCTAGGATTCCTATAGGCCATGGTCTGTTTAGCATTCATTTCAGCCTCAAACTTGTTATATGTGTGTTCTGATAAGGATGGCTCCAACACCGCATGCCATTGTTTGACGTAACTACCCGTTAAGGTGAACCCAAAGGTTATGCCCATTATTTCTTCCTTTCTTATGTTCCTGAAGGTCGATTTTATGCCCTATTTAGGATCTCCAGGCTACTCTCAATTAAATTTTCCTCTGCTGTTGGTGTCGCTGCTTCCCCTCAACAGGTTGTGGGCATTGGCATCACAACCAACCAACAGTTGTTCATTCAGCTATGAACACCTGTCTACATGGTACATTAATTTTGCAACTTCATTCACTACGTCCCTGAAACGAAAGTCCGCCGTGGGCAGGAATGAAATTCCGCACTCAACATAAATGCATATTCTGGTGTTCTTTAAATTTCTAGTATGTTACCTCTGGCATTTTGCCTCCAGCATCATCGTCCAGTTTCCCCAAGACCTGAAACGCCTCATTTATATACATAGGGTTCCTGGATCAGAACAACGTCCACCTCTTGTCTTCCCAGAAGACGACTCGGGGTGGCAGTTGCCCCCTTACTGTGTTGCAGATTTATCTGCAACCCTTGCAGCCACTAACTCCACACCATGGTCATTTCCAGTGTGTGAGATTACTCTGACGATAGCCTGCAAGAACCCTTTCTTCCCATTGCCCTCAAGGATTCCTCACTGACTTCCATCACAGGGGCTTATTTCTTACCTCGGCTATTTCTGGATCCAATTATTGTGATAAAAGGGAATATTAGACTCCTCTCCTGTTCCTTGTCTTGACTTGTCTCTTGTTCCTGTCTTGGAAGTAGAAGGGATCTGTTTTTCCCCTTCACTCTGAGACCATCTTTGTAGAGGTCTTAAGTTTGGGACCTTTTGTCTTCCTTTTCGTTTTGTTGTTTGTGAAGTTTTCTCCTTTCAGCCCCAGACAATGATTTGACCTCGATACAGTCCAACTTCTCAGTGATGATTTCCTCTTCTTGGATTGGTCTATCAACTGATCCAATTCCAGAAACAGCTTCCATTAGTTCGAACCTCAATGCTTGGGTGTTTTAAGTCTCATCAAATCCCACAGTTTTTGTTTCTCCATTTTGGTACCATGAGATTTAGCCATTTATTTGGTTGATACCATGGTGCTCAGCATGGTTACTTGGATCAGTTGACCAGTAGCCCTGAGACTACATTTATGACACATTTTGCTACATGCCACACACCCCTCAGCATGAATTGTAGTGGAGCTTTGTGAGGCACTCTGCTCATCTGGTTCATCCAGCATAGGAGATTCTGCCATTAGCTACACTACAGCTGTCATAGCCCTCAGCTTCATGCATACACAGAAGCCTTTCTATCTGCATGATCAGTATTTCAACTATGGGGTGGTGTCCCCAGAGAAGGGACTCTCATGACACCTTGTGATGAATATGCCAAACCCACCTCGTAAAATCGACAAGTATGCAGGATTTATTGGAGCTGCTGTGGAATCTGTTGCATGTGAGTCAATGAAGGGTGCTGCAAACAAAGCTGTTGAAATAAATGATAGTATGACTGACATACCAGTAGCTTTCGATGGCACTTGGCAGAAGTGCGGCTACAGTTCTAAGAATTCTTTTGCTACGGTGACCAGTGTGTATACTGGAAAGAAAG
Organism: Schistocerca serialis cubense; assembly: GCF_023864345.2. Taxonomy (NCBI): domain Eukaryota; kingdom Metazoa; phylum Arthropoda; class Insecta; order Orthoptera; family Acrididae; genus Schistocerca; species Schistocerca serialis. The sequence continues at coordinate 731,719,828 of NC_064640.1, read as the reverse complement.
GTAATAGATTTCCAGATTTTAACCAAACATTGTTATAAGTGTAAATCAGGGAATGAAGAAGGGCATGTCTGTGACAGAAATTATGAAGGCACAAGTGGTGGTAGAAGAGGACCAGGTTGAGGAAGTTGAAACAAAGTTTGCAGACAAGAAATTTTCTGATGGTAAAACCATAAGAGGCAGGCTAACAGACAAAATGATTGATGAACTACAGCAGTATTATGGGATGGCCATTAGAAATAATACTGAGGGTTTGTTGAAAATGAAGCAGGCAATAAGGGCTACCTTCTTCCACAGACTGTCAACTGATGAAAAACCAGTACACCATCTTTGCCCTCCTGGACCTGATTCATGGTGCAATTACCGCAATGCGCAATACTCAAACAGTTCATGCAACCATAAACGTTCCATCCCAGCAGCAGTCATGGATATCATAAGACCTATTTACAGAGACCTGACAAACATGAATTACTGGAGAAGTGTCTGGATGGTCAGACTCAAAATCCCAATGTTTCATTCAGTAACCTTATATGGACTCGCTTACCAAAAAATGTTTTTCTTTGTATGAAGACGCTAAAGTGGGGGTTCAGTGATGCTGTTATTGTTTTTAATGATGGCAACATTGGTAGTGTGAAACTGCTACAGCATATGAGAATTAATCCTGGAGCAAACTGCATCAGGGAACTTGAATGAATGGACAAGGTTCACATTGATAAAGCAGAGTGTGCAGCACAGTTGGCCACGAAGGAGTCCAGAAGGAAGAAAAGAAGAAAAAACTTGGAATAAGATCAAGATGATGATATACAGTGTAGTTCATGGTGTTTCTGAGTGACTAAAAATAAAAATATTAAGCATATATTAAATGAGTTACAGTCTTTTGGAACTTTACATTCACATTTTCTGTTTCCTTTTTCCTAAATCTTGGAAACCACTTTGCGTAAGCATTCATGTTTTCAACAAGTAATAACATACACATCCTGTGTCTACTGAACTAAAAGAAGAACATGATGTTATGTATAATTAAAATTATTTAGGATAAAGTACAAAAAAGTATACAAAATTTTAACTGCATGATTAAAAAATTGTATTTCTGGAAGCAGTGGCTGAAATGCAATTATTGTAGTTTAGTAGACTCAGAAAATACAATTTAATGTCCTGTAAAAGTTTCATGTCAATGGCTACAGTAGTTTCTGAAATACAGGGGAAGCCAAGTCACTAAATTTAACATTGTCGGGATAGGGCGTTCGAACTCCCTTAAATGCTATATCGCAGTTGTCGAAAAACCTAATTAGAATATGATGACTCTTGCATGTCACTATCATTGCATGTACATCTTTGTTACGTGACATAGTTGCTAAGCTGTGTCCCTCACTGAGTGAAGTGTTGCTGCTGTGCACATTCCACTATGAAGTGTTGTCTGAATCCTTGTACCACCATTCGCTGTTGTTGCTTCTGCTAGGCCAACACTGTGTGTTCTGTGTGTACTCACACCAGCGTCGGCTGCTGCTGCACCACTCCTGATTGCCTTCTGTGATTGCTGCTTTAACTTCAGGCATCGTCTGTATGCAGCGGCTTGTTCCAGTTTCTTCTGTCTTCTCTTGGCATCACCTGTCTGGTGGTCTCGTTCCAGCTTCTTCTTCTTCTTCTTCTCTGTTGCTCTTCCCTCCATGCCACTAGCCAGCATACTGATTGTTCAAGTAAAGAAAAGGACCCCCAGAACTGTTTCATATTTTTGCTTGACATTTGGCTGAGTGGGTTCAGTTACAAAAGGGAGGGCGACCCATTCCATTAATATGTAGCATGCTGTTGCCGAATAAGAAAACAGCAAACAATCCTTCCTAATCAGTGACAAACCCTGCACCTTAAAGTAATCTACACTCCTGGAAATGGAAAAAAGAACACATTGACACCGGTGTGTCAGACCCACCATACTTGCTCCGGACACTGCGAGAGGGCTGTACAAGCAATGATCACACGCACGGCACAGCGGATACACCAGGAACCGCGGTGTTGGCCATCGAATGGCGCTAGCTGCGCAGCATTTGTGCATCGCCGCCGTCAGTGTCAGCCAGTTTGCCGTGGCATACGGAGCTCCATCGCAGTCTTTAACACTGGTAGCATGCCGCGACAGCGTGGACGTGAACCATATGTGCAGTTGACGGACTTTGAGCGAGGGCGTATAGTGGGCATGCGGGAGGCCGGGTGGACGTACCGCCGAATTGCTCAACACGTGGGGCGTGAGGTCTCCACAGTACATCGATGTTGTCGCCAGTGGTCGGCGGAAGGTGCACGTGCCCGTCGACCTGGGACCGGACCGCAGCGACGCACGGATGCACGCCAAGACCGTAGGATCCTACGCAGTGCCATAGGGGACCGCACCGCCACTTCCCAGCAAATTAGGGACACTGTTGCTCGTGGGGTATCGGCGAGGACCATTCGCAACCGTCTCCATGAAGCTGGGCTACGGTCCCGCACACCGTTAGGCCGTCTTCCGCTCACGCCCCAACATCGTGCAGCCCGCCTCCAGTGGTGTCGCGACAGGCGTGAATGGAGGGACGAATGGAGACGTGTCGTCTTCAGCGATGAGAGTCGCTTCTGCCTTGGTGCCAATGATGGTCGTATGCGTGTTTGGCGCCGTGCAGGTGAGCGCCACAATCAGGACTGCATACGACCGAGGCACACAGGGCCAACACCCGGCATCATGGTGTGGGGAGCGATCTCCTACACTGGCCGTACACCACTGGTGATCGTCGAGGGGACACTGAATAGTGTACGGTACATCCAAACCGTCATCGAACCCATCGTTCTACCATTCCTAGACCGGCAAGGGAACTTGCTGTTCCAACAGGACAATGCACGTCCGCATGTATCCCGTGCCACCCAACGTGCTCTAGAAGGTGTAAGTCAACTACCCTGGCCAGCAAGATCTCCGGATCTGTCCCCCATTGAGCATGTTTGGGACTGGATGAAGCGTCGTCTCACGCGGTCTGCACGTCCAGCACGAACGCTGGTCCAACTGAGGCGCCAGGTGGAAATGGCATGGCAAGCCGTTCCACAGGACTACATCCAGCATCTCTACGATCGTCTCCATGGGAGAATAGCAGCCTGCATTGCTGCGAAAGGTGGATATACACTGTACTAGTGCCGACATTGTGCATGCTCTGTTGCCTGTGTCTATGTGCCTGTGGTTCTGTCAGTGTGATCATGTGATGTATCTGACCCCAGGAATGTGTCAATAAAGTTTCCCCTTCCTGGGACAATGAATTCACGGTGTTCTTATTTCAATTTCCAGGAGTGTATATATGTTGCGTCCAGCAAATGGTCTCTATGCTGATTGACATTATGCAGAGGTAGATCTGTTCAGTTAGCAGTCTATGGCTACGGCTAATCAAATATTTTGAAAATTATGGCACTCTGTTGAGGAAATATGAACATATGGAGGCAATACTCGAGAACAATGTTTACTGTACTGACCTTTGTACAGTTTGTAAATTTCCCAAGTAGAAGCAACATGCTAAGTATGGAGGAGCGGCACCAGAACTTATTCTAAGTCCAGACCTGAGGCCTGATTTAACATGGGATCCATCTGTTATGATTGTACGCAACTGACAAACTCTCCTGGATGATGTGTGGCCTCCTTTAGCCCTTGTGGCTGTGGCCACGTCCACATGCTCAGCCGGACAGAGCAGCATGGTCTCACGGGATGTCGCATGTTAAATTCGGCCCCAACCAGCTGGCACCCTTGTGGTGGAATTTGCTATGTATTCTGCAAGCATAAATTGTTCAGTCTGGCTGCTGCCATTGCTTTTTAGTCTGTGTATTGTCCTCATATGCAACAGCACAGAAAAGATAAATCTAACTTAACTTGTAGCAGAAGCTATGACCAGTGTTGTTTAGGTTGCAAAATTCATTCTTCTTATTGAGTACCTTACCAGGGGTGAAACAAAATCTGGTGAATACCACAGAAATCTCACAATTGTTGGAAAAATTTGGAAAAAAAAGGTGTCTGAATAAATGAAAATGGATACAAATGAAAAAAATAAAAACAACATTCTTTAGGACAAGGCGCCTGCTTACAAAGCCTCATTGATAATGGAATAAACGGAGGAACTGGTGGTACAAATTGTCTCCCTCCCTCTGTTTTTGGGGAAGGTGACTGTTACACATTACCATTATTTTTTGTATCTATTATTTTTGCAATTTTTGAAAGATCTGGTAGTTTTTTTTTTTTAGATTTGTACTATATACAATGACTTTATAAAGTTGAAGCTGTCTATGACCTTTGCCATTATCGTACTATGTCATTGTAGTAAATCAGTATCAGTAATGGGTTCATGAAATTTTTCCAGTAGTTTTCTACATGTACTTCTATGACATTAGAGGGAACAGAAAAGGGCTCTGCTGTTACATTTGTCTCTCTCCACCCTCACTTCACCTTTAGTGTGTCTCACCCTTCTGTCCTCTTCCCTACCCCCATCTCAGCCCCCTGCCACTGTGTGTGTGTGTGTGTGTGTGTGTGTGTGTGTGTGTGTGTGTGTGTGTGTGTGTGTGTTTCTTTCTTCCTCTCTGTCCTCGCCCCCACTATTCTTAATTTGAATCAAGGTGAAAGGAGAGATTCTGTTTTCCTCCGCTATCATTAACGCTTGCTTACGTATGTGCCTACTAGTCCTTATAATCAATCTGTGTTTCTGTTTGTTTTTTTGCTGCTTGGATATAAGATGACCATAGGCAATGTAAGTAAGCTGGTTACTATAGCTGAATTCAATTCTTTTTTAGTTTTTACTATGATGGAAGGTTTTGAGAAACTATTTGACTTCATGTTTGATCTTCAACCACATTTGCATAATCAGAGGCATCTTCTTGCTGAAAAGTTTTGTATGTTTTATATTTCTTGTACATTCTGTTTTAGCAAAGTAGTAAACTCGTGACAAATCTGTGTTACTACAGTCATAATTCGATATCATATGCTGATGTGTAAATGAAGCCTACACAAATGTTTGGTAATATTTCTGTTCAATAAAAATCCTGGCTAATTAAAAATTTTCCAAGGCCTGCAATGTTATACAAGTGCCCTCTTCACATACATGCACACACACAGTAAGAAACATACAGTAGAACAATCTGAGTCTGCTGCTGTGGTCCATTTGTTCTCGCTACCTTCCTCATGATTTGATCCGTTCATATAATTTTATGCTAGTTCACTGACATTGTTGCAACTAGGCATTTGAATCCATAATGAAATATATCAATGGCCAGCTGATCATGGCAATGTACATTACACTGTTGCATGCATCATTAATATTTCATCTTAGCTAAGGTGCCCAAGGTTGTGTATCAGAAATTTAGTGTATTATTATATTATTTTCCCTAGTTTTAATTAGAAGAGAATTTTATAACTTAAATTCACTAATTTTGTTTATACTGCAATAAATATTTGGACATACTCACCAAATATGAAAAAGTGTACTACCCAATCTAGCATCATTCTGTCTGTTTTCGGAACTCATTAAACATGGACTTATAAAAGCAACTCTCAGCAACATGGTTCTTGTTTGAGTTGTCCTCACCTTGCCTTCCTCCTTTGCTGTTCTCTCTGGTATCTTGTACGGAATGGATAAATTTGCTCATTTACCCAAGTTGCTGTGTGCTTTGAATAATTCCATTTTTACTGTTATTAAGATGAACACTGATAGGAAGATTCTGGAAAATAATTGTTGTTCACAGCTCGGCCAGGAAAGAAAGCTGCAGACTCATCTGGCATGTCCACAAGTGTTATAACATCTCCAGAAAGATTGGGCAGAACAAGGAGTCGGATGTCAAATGTATCTCAGTCCCAACGTAAGTATCTTCAGTTCGTTCTTTCTATTAATTTTCTTCAGTTTCTCTCATTTTATTACTATTAATATATTTGTCATTGTGTGTGTGTGTGTGTGTGTCTGTGTGTGTGTGTGTGTGTGTGTGTGTGTGTGGTGTTGTTGTTGATGATGATGATCATGCAATTCTTGGTATGAGAGAGACCCAAAATCTCATTAAAAGTCAAGGCATATAATAAAACAAATTTTAATAGACGTTAACTGTAAAGTAGTGGGTATATATTTCTGTAACAAGTAAGGTTTTATTTTCTGAAGTTGTTGCTTATCATAGATCAAATTTTTATGGAGGAGCCAGGATGGAAGTAATTTATAGAATTTATTATTTGTTAATACTTAGCTTCAGCTGAAACAAGAATGCATATAAGGATTGTGTTCAAGTTTGTAAGTATAGTAAATGAAACAACAGAGAAAAGATAGCCTTGTAAATGGTAGACAGTTGGTCAAATGAGTTTTAAGGTAACTGTGATAATTACAAGTTCGTATGAGAAAATATGAAACTGTAATGTTGCCGTTCCTGTTCTTAGTACATACCCTGTAAAAGTGTAGTTAATAAATAATGTAAATATTGCTCCAGTATACGAGTAATATGGGCAGGGGTCACTTCCTTCAAATAAAGTGAAGGCTTGTAACTGGGATTTCAGTTCTGGCTACGTAGCACAGTTCTCTGTGTACCTTAAGTGGCAGATTTTTAGGGCAGTCATTGTAGGCAACATTTTTGCATCAACATTGTTCAGTGTTGTCAGAACAGCTGATAAAATTTGATATCAATTGTAAGATTCACACAGATCCCATTAAGAAAATGGGAAGGTGGACCTCAGCAAATACAACTCAAATTAGTGTATTAAGTATCTATGATCTCGTGCAGTGATGACTTTATAGCCACCCCAGTGTTCATGTTGTAATATTCCAGCCAAGTCAGTATGCAGCAGAGTTGATCATTGATCAAAGTAAGTGCATTGTAGGTGTAAGTGTTCACCATTTGTGCACTACTTAATTATCATTGGGAGAAAAAATTACAAACAAACTGTGTTTTGTGTATCTTTATCTTTTGCTTCTGCCTGTTGTCTGAGGTTGGGTTTGGTATGGTTAAATTAGATTACATGTACTTTTCATTCCAATAGAGCCGTAGTGAGGAGATCCACAAGGATGTAGAACATGTTGGAAAACAAAAATACACAGTAAATATTTACAAAGAACAACAGGTATGCTAATGTACCTTTCACAGATCCCAAGTGAAATGGTCCTCATGGATGTGGTATAAGCAAAAAAATCATGAACATATTTTCATTTAAAATGCAATAACAAACTTGTCACTAAATTTATGCAGGAGTCAGGTTGTATGTAATACTTAACATTATTTGAGATTATTAGTAACATATACATGTCAGTTAGTTCTACTGAAAAATTCATCAGTGGAGTAGAAGAAGTTGGCTGCCAATAGATCCTTGAGGCTCATCTTAAACTGAACTTTATTCATAATTAAACTTTTAACTATCATCTGCATACTGACTTGCCATTTCGAAATGTTACTGATGACAAGTCATTGATATCCACAAGGAAAAATAAGGGATCTAAGATGGAATTTGGTGTGACAGCACATGTAATTAATTCCCAGTTGAATGATAGCTAATAGCTTAATACAATCTCTTTCCTACTGACATCCTTTGTGTCCTGTCCGGGTAGAATTTGAACCATTTTGCAACATTTCCTTTTGACCATAATATTCTAATTTACTGAAAAGAATGTTGTGATTTACAGAGTCAAATGCCTTTGACTGATCACAAAATATGCCAGTAGCCTGTAATTTATTGTCTAATGAATTAAGTACATTCTTGCTGTGTGTGTAGATAGGCTTCTCAATATCAGAACTCGTTAGAAATCTGAACTGTGACTTTGACAAATGTTATTTGTTGTAGGATGGTTAAGAACCCAATTTTATATTAACTTTTCTAAAATTTTTACGAATCCTGGTAAAAGAGAAATAAGATGCAAATTTATCTGTATTTCTTTATCTCCTTTCTGAAACAAGAGCTTAACTTCAGAATATTTCAACCACTCAGGAAATGTTCTGCTGAACAGTAACTTAACAGTTACTAAAATCAGAAGCACACTGTTTAATTAACTTTGTAAATATTTTATCATAACTGTGAGATTTTTTATTTTTAATGGTTTTATGGTGGACCTTACTTATGTAGGTGTAATAAGGATCATATTAATATTCTTCTCTTCTATCACTCCAGGGTTGGACATACGACCTGTTCCAGTCTCACTATCGTTGCCCCATCCGATTTGGGAAATGTTTTTGGTGACATATGAAGTACACGTTCTCTCCATTTTTCTGTGTATAGGATTGCATTTTGGGTTATTGGTTGAATCCTAATTCTTTCCTTATTACTTGATTTCTAATGTTGGCTTTCCCAGTGTAGCCTTTACTGAAGTTATTTGTAAAGACTGGACTGAGATATTCCATGGTAGCGTATTCTGAACATGACAACCCTTCTTTTCAGTAACATTTATGAAATCCTTGTTAAAAAGTTGTGCAACGCTGCACACATCTTGTTACCTGTGTATAATTTGCTATTAATGCTATCTGCTCCTCTTCACCTCTCATCCTAGCAGTCTCCTCCTATCTTTTTCTCATAATGCATTTTGTTTCACGGTTGTATTACTATCTTTAATATTTTGCAGCATGTCTTGTAATGAACTATAGCATCAGCATCAGAGCTGTTTTTCCGATTGACGGGTATAGTTTCCTTTTTGTTGTACAAGGCACCTTTATTCCTTGAGTAAACCTTATGTTCTTTGTAGACTTATGTTTAATCTGTACTAGTTTTCGGGGAACACAGATATCAAATAGGGTCAGGACATTATTAATAAAGTGTTGCATTTTTTAATACCTGCCTTAAGCACTGTATACATCACACGAGTTCATGTCTTTGAGGAGTTTCCTAAAATAATCAGTTTCTGGCTGACTGGCTACCCTGTTGAACTCAGATTTAGTGGATTTTATATCCTGTTCAGTAGTAACATTTAACAAACGGAACTGCATGTCATGGTCTGAGAGGCCTTTGACTATTGATTTTGTAACATAATTTTGTTAATTAGACCTTCGTATAAAGATGTAATCAAGGGTTATTTTGAAGCAGTAAGCTACCCTAGTTGGGAAGTTTAAAGTAGGAATTAAGTTGATTGATGTTACTGACTAATAAATTCTTACTGAAAGAGTATTTAAGAAAATCTGCATTAAAGTCCCCAAAAACCACTAATGTTAGTGACTAATAAATTCTTACTAGAAGAGTTTTTAAGAAAGTCTAAGTTTAAATCCATGAAAACCACCATTTTCTCCTCTCTCTCTCTCTCTCTCTCTCTCTCTCTCTCTCTCTCTCTCTCTCTCTCTCTCTCTCTCTCTCTCTCCCTCTCCCCCCCTTCCCCCCTTTCTCTCTCTGTTCCCCCCCCCCCCCCCCCCCCCCCCCCCGTTTGGTTAAATAGGCCAACAAAACTTCATGTTTAATAGCCCAGGAGAGCTTCATGGGGCAATTGAAACATATTTCATCATCTTCTTCTTCATTTGTTTACATCAAATCACCTGTTTGTAGCACAGCTTCTACAGACAGCTCAGACAAAATGACAGATGTTTTCAGACAAGTGGCATATACTTCAAGTAATCGGTTAATCAGACTGATTGGCGTAGTTCCGTTACAGATTGAAAGTGAAACAAAGATTCACTGAACTGGCCAATGAAACCCACTTACTCACTGAATTGGTGCGCAGTAGCTGTATTTTTAGTCTCACCTTTCCCACATTTCTCTGCCAGGGAGCTGGTTGGTTGTGTTGCCCTCATCATTTCATCATTCATGACTGGCTAGAGTGGACTGTGTAAAAATTCTGATTTTTTATGGGGCTGATGACCGCACAGTTGAGTGCCCTGCAAAGCGATCACCACGACGACAACCACCACCACCACCACCTTTCCCACAAGAATTTTCTTGAAATGAAAACTTTTTAATTTTAACATTAATTTTGACAAAGTGAGACCTGAGAATTAGGGTTACAAATATATAGTATTGGCAATTAAAATCTTGTTCAATTTTACAAAAGAATATTCTGGAACGTGAAAGTCTTTATTATCAGCAACTATTCAAAGACATTATTTTTGGAAAAAAATTGAGAAAAGGTGTTTTCAGTTGAGGTATGTCAAGGCTAATACGAATAACTTTCACCTGTGTAGAAATTTTAGGTAGTACATATTTTGTATGTATCGTAACTTGGTCATATTTTGTTAAATAAACATTTTTTAATAAAATTAACTAGACTGTTACATTCAGGAGAATGGTAGCTAAATACTGAATAATATAATTTATTGACAGTATGTGGAACATATTGATTAACCATTACAATTTAATACACAATAGAAAAAAATGTAAAGTGTTGTTTGGATTATTAGTTCCTCCTTTTATTTTTAATTACTTACTTATTGTAAAATAAATGATGTGGTGACAAACTTTTATTACTCTATGTTAAGCATAAGTGTTACACTTGACTATATCTCAGAAAGAAACACTTTTATTAGTTACAGCCCATGCTGGATGGAATAATTACTTATATGTGGTCACAATAGTTCAGATATAAACATGGGTATTGACTAAAAAAGTAATGGAAATTTACATACCCCCATTTACATACATTTCTGTATGCAGAAGGAGCTGAGTTCCATTCTTCAATTGTCCTAAACCACATAAGACAAATGCTGGGATGGTTCCTTTGAAAGGATATGGCCAGTTTCATTTCCCTCCATACTCCATCTGAGCTTGTGCTTTGTCTCTAATTGTCAACCCTAATCTTCCTTCCCTACTTCCCATATCTCATTACTCTTCCACCTTACCCTTTAGAGTTCATTCCTGTTAGTAGTGCTTGCATCCTCTATGGCATGGAATGTCTCACAAAGAAATTTTTGAGCAGCTGAAGACTGTGTACTCTGTGAGTGGTTACACAGATACATACTCTTCTGCCCTACAACTTATAATGACAGTGGAACTACGAAGGAGGTTCAGAAAGTAACCTCCGATTGGTCACAGTGCGGGTTGTGGGGGGAGTAGCGACGCCATCTGTGCATTCACGCACTCAACAGGTCAGTCGGCATCAAGCCGTGGTCGAGTCAACGTCGTATATGCGCTAGTTTAGTTTTTGTGGCAGTTTGAAATGTGTGCTGCAATAGAAAACCCCGCCAAATGTGAAGTGCGTGCTGTCATAAGGTTTTTTACAGCCAAAGGATATTCTGCAGCAGCTATTCATCGTGAGCTTTGTGCCGTGTACGGACCAAGAGTTATGAGTGAACGAGTTGTCCGTGAATGGGTACGTTTATTTAAAAGTGGACGAGAAAACGTTCATGATGAAGAGAGGAGTGGTAGACCATCATTGGTGACTGACGAACTCATTCAGACAGTTGATGCAAAAGTTCGTGAAAATCGACGTTTCTCAATGTCGGAGTTGTCTACTGGTTTTCCACAGATTTCTAAGACTCTCTTGTACGAGATAGTGACAGCAAGATTGGGTTACCGCAAGTTCTGTGCATGATGGGTGCCCAAAATTCTTACCGACCACCACAAAACTCAAAGAATGGCCTCTGCATTAGACTTTCTGTCACGTTATGAGGACGAAGGAGAACCATTGTTAAACAGAATCGTGACCGGTGACGAAACCTGGATTAAGTACGTGAACCCTGAGACAAAAGAACAATCAAAGATGTGGGCACATTCAAATTCGCCTACCAAACCAAGAAAAGCCTCGCAAGATTTTTCTGCCAGAAAACTGATGGCAACGGTGTTTTGGGATGCCAAAGGGGTGTTGTTGGTTGAATTCATGGAACGTGGTACGACCATTAATCAAGACGTGTACTGTGAAACAATAAAAAAGTTACGACAGGCTATACAGAACAAACGCCGTGGTATGCTGACTTCCGGTATTGTTTTTTTGCACGATAACGCCCGTCCTCACTCTGCTCGCAGAACAACGGCCCTTCTTGAGTCCTTCAAGTGGGACGTTATCAACCATCCACCTTACAGCCCAGACCTGGCGCCAAGTGATTATCACCTCTTCATGCATTTGAAGAAATGGCTTGGGTCACAGCGGTTTGATGACGACGAAGAGCTCAAAGATGCGGTCACAGGCTGGCTCCAGGCACAAGCGGGTGATTTTTATGCAGAAGGAATTTCAAAGCTTGAGAAGAGATACGATAAGTGCCTCAATCGCTATGGAGACTATGTAGAAAAATAGTGCAAAGATGTAGTTGTAAGATGTATATATTAAAATATTTTTATTTAACTTGGTGTATTTTTTTAAATCAACCGGAGGTTACTTTCTGAACGGCCCTCGTAGAAGAACCTGAGAAGACCACAGCTAATGTGTGTCTTCCACATGATAGTGTATTATCTGGAAAAAAAATCAAGTGAGTCCTGCAGAAACACCGAATTAAGCATTTTCTACAGACTATAAAGACACGACAGTTACGTGTGACCCTTATTACACACTTCTGAGCAGCAAATACTTATTTCATCAATGATGAGTCATGCCAAAGTTTGTTGCTGTAAGACATCAGTGAATGAAAATAGGAAAAGTAAGTCAACTTTTTGACATTTTCAACCCAAAAATCTAAAAATTAATTAATTGTGACTGTGGTTTCAACTGTAACAAGGTCTGGGAACTCGCACTTTGCTGTAAAGAGCTATCGTTCAACAACAACAAAATGACTTATGATGCAGCCAGGGTTTCAATGAAATACATTATGTATTGATAATTTTCGTGGCTGTAAACCTTGGATGGTGCAGTAACCAGCATGCTAAAAACCATGGGAAACAAGTGGAAGGGGCCATGGATATAAAAGCTATTGTTAGTCTGTCAGCAGTCATTTCATCAGCATATTTGATGATGGGGCAGCTGAGTGTGTGCCTGTGAATTATTCTTGCAAGTTTTACATTCATTGAGACTTTAGTTCAGGCACAAGTACATTTCTCTAGCTGATAAAGTATAATGTAAAATTGTTCTTGTTATGTAGTCATCACTGTAGCCCACACTTTACAAGACCTATCTCTGATTGGATGACAAGCAGGCAACAGTATATGAAGTTATGAGGTGGTTGTGCAGTTTTCCAAGATAAATGGTCTACTCAATAACATTACCGATTTTCGTGCCATGTTAGATACAAGAAAGCACCTTCAGAGTGAGTTTTCATTTAGGGAATAATTGTGAAATCATTTTTACAAACATGAAAACATATATTTGATCTAATATTTCCTAAACCAAATGAAATAGACTTTCATCAACATTCATTGATCGATAAATACAGTTTATTTTCCATACAAAACATTGTCATTTAGTTGATGTTGAGGATAACATTTTACAAGTAAACATACAGAATGGTATGTTGGACACTACAAGGCATCAAGAGTTGCAGTGTCTGGTGCACTTGCATGTAGACTTCTTTCTTATGAGACTCTACAGTAACAATCATAAAAAACCTAGATGTTTAGTGATTGAGATATCAAGCTGTTACTTTCTTATGAGACTCTACAGAACAATCATAAAAAACCTAGATGTTTAGTGATTGAGATATCAAGCTGTTAGAATGCAAGACATTGCAAGGTTTTAGAAATTTATGACGCTTTTCATTTAAATAATTAAAAACCACAGTTTTGAGTGCCAAATGGATGATTTGTTTAAGTGAAAATGATGTTTTGTTAAATAAAACTCTGGTGCATATGTACCTTTCACATTTTATTTAGTTCTGTGATGATTCTTATATTTTTCCCATATACTGATATAGTTTGTCTTTTATTCTGTAAATTACTTGTAACATTATTGAAAGATGATCTTTTTCTTTATTATTGTTGTTATTTTGTTCATAGCTACAAGCCGCTCAGGGTCTCCGTCTTCCAGACTAAGTTATGCTACCTTTTCAACTACAAACAGAGAAACAGGACATGATGGCAGACAACGTAGACCATCCGGCATCCCTCTCTCGACAGGACCTAGTTGTGAAGCTAGCAGAGAGACTTCGCCAAGTCGTTACTCTTTAAATCTACTTGATCGCTCATTTGGCTCAAAATTGAGGTATCATTGAATTTCTGTTATAAAAAATGTATATTGTTTTTCTGTACTTATCAATGTGTTTATAAGTTAAGCAGTTATATAATTAGCATACTTGCCGTTACTCAAAATAGATTTTTAGTAACTCTTGATTTGTGTTAGCTACATATTTTGTGCATTTGTGTGACCTCGGCTGCTCATCACTTCATAGAGACAGGCTTTCAAGCAATATGAATAGAAAAAAAAGCTCCATATTGTAAAAACCAAGTCAGATAATGCAATGGTTAATACACTGTACTGTCTTTGTCCAGCCATCTAGATTTTAGTTTTCTGTGATTTCTCTAAATTGGTTCATGTGAAGCTCAGCCTACCTCTGATTTAATTCAGCAATCTAATTTGAGCTATATCCTAAATCTGAAAATTTTATGTTCCTGCCAGTGAATTGGTCATGCTCTGTCTGCTTAATTTTCAACAGTAAGGCACAGTTTTTTGTGCTTGAGACAGTTGTGGGGGGAAACTTAATTGTCTTCAGAGAAAGAAAATACTGCTGACTGCATGAGACAAATGAAAAATTAAAATTAAAATGAAAAGAAAAGAAAAGAAAAAATCTCTGAGTTCATTTAAATCTGTACAGCAGGTTCATTTCTTTTATTCTCTTGCCTGTGATTGTTATTGTTGTGTCAGTTTCGTAATGTCAGATCACTGAATACATTTGTTGCAATACCTTATACTTTTGTATGGAAGCCTGTTCTAGCCTTTTCCAAGAAAATTGTTTTTCAGCGATAGATACACGTTTCTAATGTTGTCTTCCAGTGATCATCTTGCTCTGTTCTCTCTTAGAGGGTCATGCCAATGTCTGGCCATCCTGAATTACGTTTTCTGTGATTTCACTAAATCGCTTCAGGCAAATGCCGGTTCCTCTGACAAAGGGCACGGCCGATTTGCTTACTCATCTTTTCCTAATTGGAGCTTTGCCCCATCTCTAGTGAACTGATTGTTGATGGCATGTTAAAACACTAATCTCCTCGTCCTCATCTCTCTTTGAATGCTACAAAGAAGTTTCTTGTACCATCCACTATTCAGTCACCTGACTAAGTGTCTCACCCACTTCCATATCATTCCCACATTATCACCATAATTACATATTGAACTCCAGTGTATATCCTCATACATTTGTTAGTTTTCCTGTCTCCCTTTTAATAATTCCTGTCTGCCTCCATAGCTCAATGATAAGCACTTCCAGCTGCTATATGAAGTACCTGTGGTCAATTCCCAGTACCGCAGGGATTTTTCCTTATTTGTGGAACTAGAACATAATGCACTCGGCCTCATGATGCCAGTTGAGGAGCTACTTGAGTGAGAAGCAGTGGCTCCAAGGTTAAAGGCGGTTGTCTATTAGCAAGTAACTTATACAAATACTTGCTGATGTGTTTACATTACAACAAAAACGTGCACAAGTTTGCTTTCGCAAGTCACTTGGGCAAGTTTATTTCAGGAACTTCCTGCAAGTACTTGCAGAAGTGTTTCCACATGAGTTTCATCATGAGATAGCCAAGTGGGAATTTACAGTGTCATGTTTAAAAATCAGCCCAGCCACCATCATTGTTGCATTATTATTATTATTATTATTATTGCTATTGCAGAAAAATTATCAAGAAAAACAAAAAGCAGAGAAAAGGGAAAACAGTTTGGATACAGAGGTGTACATATTTAAATTATCAAGAAACACTATTGAATAAACAAGAATCAAAGAACTTCACTCAGATTAAAAACTATTTGAGAATTTTGTATGCAAGTTTAAAAAATATCTCGTCTATTGTACAATAACATATTCAAAAACAGGACACAAGAATGCTACAACTTGTATCACCAAGAGATCACCTTTAATTAATCTTCAAATTTAATAAACAATATTTATTACTTTTATTACAAAAATAATAAATTCTAAAACAAGATACAAAAATACTGCAGGTTATAAAACCAAGAGATCGCTATTAATTGCTCTTCGATTTTTGCAAGCAGTATTTATTACAAACATTTTTGTTTACTGTAGAATTTAAAGATGACACTACTGTCATTCTACTTCCCCTTTTGGTGAAACAAATTAATCTGTATATTCATTTCACATTTTCTTGGCTGACTGTGGCCAGTTATTTATGTTTAGGGGTTGCACCATTCTCGTTTTGGACACCATGATTTTTGTACCTGGATTCAACACACAAAACTTCTGCAAGTTTGAGAAAAACTTCCAGCAGCCGGCAAGTTCGACAAGTATCTGCTATAAAGTGTTTCCACTAACTTGTGGAAGCTCTGCAAGTTGACAAAAGTAGCTTCTGCAAGAGACTAGCATTTAAGTTAACTTGACAGTGAACACACAACTTAAGAACACTAACAACTGCCAGAGAGCAGTGCTGATGCTATGCACCTCCATCACGCATCTGAATGATGCCATTGGCAGAGGATGGTATGGCAGTCAGTCAGTCAGTCCCAATTGGCCTGTGTGGGTGGGAGCACAGACCTTTGCTTGTTATTATTAAATAAGCACCTCCCAATTGCTTGCTGTCCACCCTTCAGTTTTAGGGTTGTTTAGTCAATTTAAAAAAAAATCCATGTTTTGCTGTTATAAGTTGAAGCTACTAATACAGACAAATAGTTAATTTTTGTTTCCTTGGACACCATATGTTTTGCTTTGAAAGTTATAGTTAGACAAAACACTACAGATTGTCTTTGCTCTTCTGCTCAGATGTTTTCTGCTCATGCAGTCCTTGTCTTGAACTGCCCTCAATTTAAAAACTTACCAACTATTTTTCAACTTCATTTGTACAGTTCCTTTTTTGGTGTGTTCTTTTTACATTATTTTAGTCTCATTACACTGTTCTACAAAAAATACTTTTTTTCTATTTCTGAAAAAATACATTGTAATCCTAGTTGTACTTTGAGTGTTGAATTCAAAACTTTTTTTTTTAGGTTTTTCTGTCAGGTATAGTTTCACAATTTCATTTCTCTTTTCTGTTTCTGATATAGCGCAGCAAACATGAGGAGAAATTCGATAAACAAATTCACGTTTTATGATGATATAAGCTCATCACATTAACGGAGGGTGAGATCTAACATATAACACTGTAATCTTTGTGTATAAGCTTTGTAGCTTTTATTTGACATGAGAAATTACAGAAAATTGACAAAAAAAAAAAAATCCATTGTATTGTAATGCACATCAATTTTTTCTCTTGTATTGTGAATCTTTCTTCTCTTGAATGATATGCTAGCAATAATCTCCTATCATAGATGGTACCCACTTCCCTTCATAACACCTTTCTATAGTAGAAAAGTCTTCATGGAATCTTTTGGCATGTTCATCTGATACATCACTACAACTGAAACTTCCTGGCAGATTAAATAGTGTGCCGGACCGAGACTCGAACTCGGGGCCTTTGCTTTTCGTGGGAAAGTGCTCTACCATCTGAGCTACCCAAGCACGACTCGCGCCCCGTCTTCACAGCTTTACTTCTGCCAGTACCTCGTCTCCTACCTTCCAAACTTTACAGAAGCTCTCCTACGAACCTTACAGAATTAGCACTCCTGAAAGAAAGGATACTGCGGTGACATGGCTTAGCCACAGCCTGGGGGATGTTTCCAGAATGAGATTTTCACTCTGCAGTGGAGTGTCCGCTGATATGAAACTTCTTGGCAGATTAAAACTGTGTGCCGGACCGAGACTCGAACTCAGGAGCCTTGCCTTTTGCGGGCAAGTGCTCTACCATCTGAGTTAGCCAAGCATGACTCACGCCCCGTCCTCACACCTTTACTTCTGCCAATATCTCGTCTCCTACCTTCCAAACGTCACGGAAGCTCTCCTGCGAACCTTGCAGAACTAGCTCTCCTGGAAAAAAAGGATATTGCGGATACATGGCTTAGCCACAGCCTGGGGGATGTTTCCAAAATGAGATTTTCACTCTGCAGTGGTGTGTGTGCTGATATGAAAGTTCCTGGCAGGTTAAAACAGTGTGCCGGATCGAGACTCGAACTCGGGACCTTTGTCTTTTCATATCAGCGCACACTCCGCTGCAGAGTGAAAATCTCATTCTGGATAACAACTCTCTGTGAAGCAGTTTAGATGAGAGACCATGATATCTACCTTCATAGACATATTGCACCACAGATCTTAATATGTTTTGATCATGTCGTTTACTATTGCTTTGTAGTTAGTAGCTCTTCTTCTAAGGAATTTTTCTGACACCATCTCGAAACAGTCCCATGCTGTCTATTCTCTGTCAGTTAAATGTGCTTCAAAATTTGCATCTTTCTGCAGCTCCTTGATTTGTGGGGCCGCAAATACACCTTTGCAGCTGAAAAATGCTGGTAGCTAGATATTCAAACCCACTACCTGTTGGATTCGTGGCCTTTACGAGTTGTTTCATTAGGCCAAGTTTGATGTGAAACAGTGGAAATAGTATATCTTCAGGAGCTACCAGACTTTAATGTTGTACATTCTTTTCGCTCACTTTCCATCTTCGCCTTGGTCATTTCTTTTTCACATAGTGAGAATTTCTGCCTTGACTATCCCATTCGCAAAGAAAACAGGCATACTTTGTGTAGCATTGTTGCATTCCCAGTACCATAGCAATTACTTTGAAATCTGCATAATTTGCCATTCGTATTCATTGCATTGTAATGAATTTAGCATCCTTTGTACGAATTCGTAATTCTCTTTGGTCAAGCTGGCGTAAGCTACTTGTGTAGAAGGTATTTTATTTCCGTAATGGAACAAAACACCCTCGAAACTTGTTTCAACACATCTGTGAAAAGTCTCCACTCTTGTGAAATATAGGTGAAATTCAGCACTTTCGTTAGGCGAGCAATGTCATTGCAAAATGTCTGTGCTCCGTTTGTTGCAAAATAGGAAATAAAGGCATGTTCTCTGTGCCTGAACACACTGATTTTAGTACTTTGGTGGAGTAGATTGTACTCTTTTAATCTTGAACCAAGCAGCTGTGCCTTTTGTTTACTTAGTCCTAGATCACGTACTAAATCATTTAAACCTGCTTATGTTAAAAAATGTGGTGATGACTCACTTGTGCAGTGATATAAAGGATCATCTGCGATTTCTTCAGTACTACTAACTTCACTGTCACTCCGAATTTGACCTGAAGCTCTTGAAGGTACTGGAAGGCTGTCAGTGTGCTACACTGGCATTCTTGCTGAAGGCAGATCTGGGTAAACAATGTGCCCCTTCAATTTTTAGTTTGTAAAACCCTGAATTTTTGTTGGACAGAAATAACAATCAGTAACGCTGTCCTTGGCTCTCTCCACACCATGGGCACAGCGAAAAATGCCAAATTCTCTTTACCTTTCCACCACTGAATTAGTTTGCAATAACATGTAGCACAACAGAAATGTGGTGCCCATTCTTTATCTTGGTCTCCTACCGCTATTAAAGTAATGTTTATATGCTTTCTTTATGACTGTTGAAATTTTTTCCTACTTCTGACAAAGGTGAACTTCCCTCAGATATAGCAGAAGTTATCTGGCTTATATCGACATCTGCATTTCTGAAAATTTAAAAATACCTCTTCAGCAGTACGCCTGTAATACATTAATACTAGAGAACTAGAGAAATGCTGATATGTAAAAACAGTTAGTCAGTCAGTCTACCTTCAGCACCAGGCTACATCAATTTAAACACAGGAGGTTCAACTTCACTCAGAAATATGACAGAGATGGTTACTTGGCACCCAAAACACTCACTCATTAAGACTGACACAAATTACGGCTCACACCACTGTTGTAAACTCAATGCAACTGCCTCTGGGAAGCGTGAAAGTTTACTGCCGAGGCAGCAACTGTCTGTCATCGTTCAAGTTAATGAGGTATTGCAGGTGGTCTTAATTGCATAGGTGTGGCGGGGGATAACCCATTGACTTCTTATTCTTCCCACCTGCTGTTGAAGAAGAAATTGTCACGTTCCATCACTACTGGATGCAAAAGTATACCTGACAACAATATTTTGTTTACATATTTGAATTTCCCATGGTAAACTGGTTTAGAAGCACACACTTTAATATCAAAAATAGAACCCTTGTGAAATAGTGTTATAGATGATTTTAAGTCCTACTTTCAAAATTACTATATTACATTTTCCTACTTGCTGTGGAAGTTTATCCACACTAGAGGTAAACAGTAAATTACAAATTCCAGACATATTTTTGATAGGGGTAAGTGACTTTGATGACTGTGCACTAGGGAATGGCCCAGTGATGGTACTGAAACATGTTCATTTGACAAAATAAAAGTTCAGCTATAGCAGTGCAACTAAAGCAGATTTTTAAAAAATCAATCAGTATGTTGTTATCAGTTAAATGGAGGTTTTCCAGATAACATTCCATTAACATGTATTCACATCTTTGTTTTTGCATGGGGCTACTGAGAATAATGTTAGTGTCATGGAATCTGCTTTTCCAACTTCCCTTTCATTTTGAATTTCTGATTATCTTGGTAAAGTTTAATGGAGTTTTAGCATTGGCATATAACAATTATAGAACAATATGTGTGTTATATCGTGCATCCAAATTACTCATTAATGTAGATAGAGCACGATAAAAGGGAAAGGAGATCAGTATTTGGAGAAGGCTAATTTGGATTTAGAGAAGGCAGAGGAACAAGGGAAGCAATTTTGGCCATGTGCATTGTATTGGAGAGAAGGATGGGTATGAATAGAACAACATTCCTTACAATGGTAAGTCCCGGTTGGAATGTCAATGGTGTTATGAATAGTATAGATTGCTACTCACTGTGAAGGTGACATGTTGAATTGCAAACAGGCACAACAAAAAGACTGTTACACACTTAGCGGTTGGCCAAAGCCTTCTTTAGAAAAGAAAGGAAAACACACACATTCACACATAAGCCAGGTACACCTCATGCACACAAATGTGGCAATTCTGGCCAGACTACCTTACGTTTATTTACTTAGAAAATGCTTTTGACAATGTGAACTAGAAGCCACTCTTTACAGTTATGACAAAAATAGAACTTGACTGGAATGCTAGAAGAATAATCAACTGCATCAGAACCAAAGCACAAAAAGTAAACATCAGGAAGGTAGAGGAAGAGTTCAGGATTAGAAAAGGAATTAGACGAGTATGTCCCCTATCCCCATATTTATTTATTATGTTTGTTGAAAAAGTTATTCATATCAAGAAGGAGAAGACAAAGGTGAAAGGATACATTGGATCAGATTTGTTGAATACATCATGACAGCTGCAGACTCTGAAAAAATTTTGAATAGAATGCTACAAGTCCACTCAGGCACACTTAAACTGTGGAAATTAAAAGTGAACCAATTTAAAACAAAAGTAATGCTAGTGCAGAAAAAGTACATTAGGAACTAGAACCGATGTAAATATTGGTGACGTCAAAATTGATTAGGTGAAACAATTTTGTCGTCTTCATAGTATGATTGCAGAGGACAATAGATGATTAATGGCAATGAAGAGGAGGATTGCATTGGCAAAACAGCCATTTATGACTAAGAAAAACATTTGAACCAGAAAAAATATGAATGTAAATGGCAGAAAATCCATTGCAAAATTATTTTAGGGAGTACTCGGCTTTATGGAAGTGAAAGTAGGACTCTGGATAAACTGGAAAGGAAACTGCTGAAATGTGGATATGGCAGAAAAGGCTACAACAATTGGACAGAAAGGAAAACCAACCAGGAAGTCTTAAAGGAAGCAAATGAAGAGGGAAGATTACTAAAGAAAATGTAGAAAAGAAAAAGAAAATTTATTGGGTATGCCATCAGACACAAAATCTTCATAATTAATATTCTTGAAGAGAAGGGGCTGGGACAAGGAAGAGAATGGCCTAGTATGAAGTAGAATGAAATCCCACTTTTCAAGGGACTTCAAAAAAATTATGTAAAATACGGGAAAGTGTAAAATGTGGGAAATAATTTTTAAGCTGTAAAAGTTACATATAGGATACCCCCTCTTGAATCTTCACGCTTTATATATATCTATATAATAGTCATCAAAATGCTTCTCACGGACTTTTTATTATCTAATAAAAATTTACTGTCCGATAAAAATGCTGATGTAACCTGAACCAATAACTGTCTGGGAAGGAGAAACATTTGATTCAATTTCATACGTCATAATCAATATTTTTGGAAAGCCTGCAGCTGTTATTTATTATTTAAATAATGAATCGCTGCTCCAGTTATGTATTTTTTTCATGCTTAGCTCAATGCATTTCGAGAAATTTTTACTTTTGTTGAGCGCAAATATTTACAGAAGTAGTTTGGGTGGTGTTTGGATATGTGTTGTCTTGCATCTCTTGCACTGTATTCATCTGTCTGAGGTTATCAGGTACTGGGCCTCCTCAGTTATGTAAAAACCCACACGCGCTCGCGCGCCCACACGTACACACACACACACACACACACACACACACACACACACACACGACCACAGTCACTGGCTGCTGAGGCCAGTCCTCCTTTCTCTTCTTTTCCTGTGTTTCTCTTGTCACCTTACCAACCACACTGACTCTCTACTGTGTCAACTGTCTCCACCGCGCACAACAGACAGCTACAAGACTGCGTCAATTGTTGGTGCAGCATCTCATGTCCCACATTACTCCCACTGATATTAATCCTATACCTTCAAATTGATCTCTCTTTCTGCATCACTTTTGCACATTTTTGAGTGTTATTTCCTGTACCGTCCTGTGCCACGTGAACTTGTATCTTATCCTACCAACCCCTCCCCACCCCTAACGCCTTCTCCTCTCTGTTCCAGCACCAACTTCACCTAATCTATTCGCATCTTCCGTCTCCCTCCTTTACACTTATCCACCCACAGACCCGCAAGCCACACTACAGTCTCTTTGTTTATTTTTTCTTTAATCTCATTATGTCTTTGAGCCAATTTCAGTTGATTTTCACCTTTCACCGAGCCTGGCATCAGCAGACAAAGACTGTGGTGGTTGTGTATGAGATTTGCGTGTGTTGTGGGCTTTTTTTTTTTTTTTTTTTTTTGACACATTTTCTCTGCTATATGGTGAATAGCAACAACCCTTTCCATAATTCAGTTCACTGATTTTCAAAGGCTGTTTGTGCAGATTTGACTGAAACTGAGTCTAAAACTTCATCAAAATCTGTGAAGTGTATGCAGTGGTACTTTAATAATACATGAATCTAAAACAAATTTGTGCAGTTCAAAATTATTGCCTGCGCTGTAATTTTGTTTACGACTCACAAATGATCTACATCGCCATATCCAGCCATTTTGCTCCTTCGCTTGGTTAAAATCTATCATTTTTTCCTCTATCCTATGTGATTGGTGATAATTTTGATGAATACCTTGTACATTAAAGAAATGGGCTGATAGGTCTACAGTTATCTTTTTCTTTTGTCTTGCTTGTGAATGCGGAACAGTTGCAGCATTGTTCCAGCTAGGAGGAATTGTCTTCTTTTGCAAACACTCTGCAATTTTTGTTTTATATTAGTTTTTATCCAGCTTTAATAATTTCTTTTAAAGCACCGTAATCACCAGACACCTTTGCTTTCATCATAGTTTAAATGTCTTTATGTACATTTTCATTATCAACTGTTTGTTTCTGATTAATCTAAAATCATAATAAAAATTAAAAACGTGCACTGTGTGATCAGGCTCTGAAGACCATGTGTGATCTCTCTCTATACAAAAATTTTAAAAGTCTTTGAATACTTTTCATCTTTGCTGTTACTTACTTATGATCTGTCATCTTTAACTTATGAAATGTGTCTACCAAATAATAATTCCTACTTTGTTTTCTAAATTCCTATATTGTTTGCAATTGTTCAACACAAATTATACATTGTGTGACCTCACATACTCTTGAATATAAATATTTTACCTCTTGTTTAATTCGGTATGTTTTATCATGCTTCTTTCATTATTTGCTTAAAATTCTTGGTTTCTTGTTAGTAGTTCTAATTGAAATTTTCTTTTCATTTCTGTTCTCCATATGTGTGACATCTGTTACTGATTGCGTAAATGTCTTTGCTAAATCATTGCCCCCTTTTGTCCATGACTGTATAACATTATTTTCCAAGGTGCCAAACTTGTTGCTTAACTGAATCTATTCTTAGAAAACAAAATTTCTCATAATCTACATTTCTGACCTGTTGGATTGGTCTGCTCTTTCTAGCTATATATCGAACTAGTTTACTACCCAGCATAATACACACTGTTGTTGCCATTTGACTAGCAAACTTCTGAATCAACAAGTTAAGTGTAGCTTAGTTTGTTTCTTATCTCACATAAAGCTGTGTGTGGTGCAGCACATGCCAAGAATTGCAAGGCTAGACACTTTGACATCACTGAAGCATTGCTCCACCATTTCCTCAACACTGCTCTGTTCTTTCGTAAACCTGGTTTACTGGCCATGGCACCTTGTGCAACAAATTATCCTATACTTGTTTGTAAGAAGTGGACGTGCAGTCTTGTGGAGTTAATCAAGTCTCCCACCTACGTTAGTTTAAAAGGTCAGGATGATGTGTTAGAGGTAAATAGAGGTAATTTTTGTAACATAAGAATTTCTGTAAGTAGACTTATGTTTTCATGCAAATTCTGTGAATCATGATGGTGGTTTTGTTTTGAATGTGAGGAATTCTTGATTTTTGACAGGGCAAATGATTAACATTCAATGTTTGATTTCTCAATTGATACATTTGGATACAGAATAATTCTAATGTGTGTTTAATCCTTCAGAATTTGGAATGTTAAACGGTGACTCCAGTAGGGTTATGGTTGTCAAATGTTGTGAAGAACTGTAAACAAGTATTAAAATGTTATCAGTTAGTATAATAAGTATGTATCATTAGTAACATGAGTAGTATTGAAGGCTAATATGCTGATTTTTTAATATTCAAGGCATTGTACTATTTAGTAATTTGTGAATGACGAACATGTAGCCATACACACCAATAGATCTCCCTCGGCATCTCTACTCCACAAGCTGCCTTATTATATGTGGCAGAGGGTATTTCTGGTTCCACTATCATTTTTCTCCCGTCCTTGTTCCATTTGTGAGTCATGATGTGAAGAACAACTGATAATAAATCTCAGTATGAGCTCTGCTTCTGCAGTTTTCTCAACACTAATATTTCAGGAGACGTCTGTTAGAGGAAGTGATATGTTGCCGTACCCTTCTTGAAATGTACGACCTTTAATTTCATTTGTAAACCTCTCTTGTTATTGCCTCTCTTGTACTGTCTGCCACTGGAGCTTGTTGAGCATCTCTGTAATGATCCTCTGATTCCTAAGTGATCTTGTGATGTAACGTGGCACACTTCATTGGCTCTTCACTCTCTCTTCTTCTAATCCAACCTGGTAAGGACCCTAGGTTGATGAGCAATGCTCAGGAATTGTCCTTGCAAGTGTTTTATAAACCATTTCTTTCATAGATGAATTAAATTTCCTTAATGGAGAGTCCAGGTTGGAATATCGACAGTATTATGAAAATGATAGATTGCTGCTGGCCATACAGATGATGTACTGATAGGCACAACAAAAAGACTTTTACACATTCAGCTTCGGCTCAAAGCCTTCTTAAGAAAAGAAAACATAAATACACACACACACATTCAAACAAGCAGACACACCTCATGCACACATAACCTCTATCTCCAGCTGCTGCAGACAGAATGCACGTGTCACAGTGAATGAAAGCAATAATTTGGAGTGGGGCGGGGAAGGGGGAGGGATAGAAAAGCTTGTGGTGGAGGAGACAATCCACTTGGTCCCGGTTTTGAAGCAGCCATTGAAATCAAACATGTTTTGTTCAGCTGCATGTCATGCCACTGGGTTGTCCACTTTGCTCTTAGCCATAGTAGGATGGTCCCCCCCCCCCCCCCCCCCCCCCTGTCACACACACACACACACACACACACACATTTTACCATTGTACAGGGTGTCCATAAAGTCTGGGAACACTTTCAATTATTTATTGCACAAGTACTAAACATTGTACAGATGCCATACATATTGCATTTTGAACTGAAACTCTGAAAGTTTTTTTTAGAAACATTCGATATGCGAACCATGAGTGACCCGGCAGACGTCAATTTGGTAATTGAATTCTTGCCATATCCATCTCAGCATGACATTGTCGACCATGGCAGTCACTTCCCATATTCTCTCCCGAAGCTGTGCTACATCATGTGGTAGAGGCGGTACATACACCAGATCTTTAATGTGACCCACAGAAAAAAAAGCCGCACGAAGTGAGATCTGGTGATCAGGGAGGCGTACACAGAAAGCTCGCTCTGCACCTGAACTCACTATGTTCGTGACTAGCACTGACTATCAGCAAATTACCAAACTACGCTGTGGCGGTATACGTGAAGGAAAAGAAAAATAAAAGTTTCTCTTCAAAATGACGTGTATGACATCTGTACAATGTTTGGTTCTTATGCAGTAAATAATTGAAAGTCTCCCCGGACTTTATGTACACCCTGTATATTACCTGGTGCCAAGTGTGAAAGTAATTATATTGACGAAACTTTGAAGTGAACTTGTAAGTGATGAGTAGCAGATGATTTTCTTCATAAGAGAACATTCAGAATTTTGTAACTGCAATCACTTTACCACTTGCTTGCATATAAAAGACAAATACATAACAGTTTTCATGTGTTTATGTTACAGTTTAAGTCACCGCTGCAACATAGCAACTCACATACAATGCATCAAGTTTCATACCTAAAATGTAATATAACCCACTTTACAATGGGACTTGTTTACCGAAACACATTGTGCATATGACAAATGAAATAAATCTGGTGAATAGCGCTGCAGTGTGTGACAAGTACTGGATAAAAAATCTGAAAAGCAACGTAGAAAACACTACCTGTTTATGCAATATACTATGATTGTATGCAGTTGGTTTCTAAATTTTTAATTATGTGGCATAGCAATACACAGAAAATCATTTACTGCTATTTAATACATTTCGGGGGGGGGGGGGGGGGATGGTACCCTTATAACAAAAAATGAATATTCTATGTGTCCGTGTGTGACTTTGGTAATTCCGATGTGACATTTAAGGTTTAGTAGCAACAGTGAACAGCAGACTTGAGACAGCACTTCTATTCACCACTAAATGAGTGCAGATAAGCTGATAGTCTTTTGTGTGTGCGCACAAAAAACGCATATTCTCTAAATTAGTGTACTAAATCTGAGGTCTGCTTTGCCTTTTATTTTCAAAATTGACAAAAGTCTCAAATCTGAAATATAAATAACTTAACTGGTAAATATTTCTCACATAAAGTCCTCATGCATGGTTCATCTTCTTTCGAGAATTGGTATTTCGTGATTTTGCAGCATATCTAATGAAATATTGGCTTTTACAAAAACTTGAACATTACTTTTCCTGAAACTGTCTTTGTATTGTTTCTGTCATTAAGCACAATGTAAGCTTTCAACAATGGGTAACTGATTCTTCAAGCATAATTCATGGTGAAATAGTTCACGGGTGAACAGCCAGATGTGAATGTGCAATGGGCACAGTATTTCGACAATCAGCCACATTGCCATCGTTGGGTGTGCTGATGGTGAACTGAATGCTTAGGGACTGGTGCGGTGCTCTTCCACATCGTGTTGACACATTGCTCTAGCCACAGTTCGTGACCAGGGATGCATCCTGGTGGAATCTCTGCTGTTGCTCCACTTTCCACCAAAATCAGTTAATTGTGAGATATCTCCTTCCTCTTCTTAATCAGTGGATTCTCAGCTCTTACTAAAGACTGGTCAGCAGTTCCCATACCCAATCTCAATAATCCTTTAATGACACAGTTCCCTAAGTTAGAAGTCTGTGTAGTATGATCATAATACATTCCATACGATTCCGATAGGCAATGTTCTGCAACTGCTGACTTGTTATGCTGCTGCAGTGTGGTGTTCTATTAGTGTTCTCATCAAGCATGTTCAGCAGTATGCATCATCTTACCTATGTACACTGATCAGCCAGAACATTATGACCGCCGACCTACTGTCGATATAAACTCATCCAGGCGATAGCAGCATCACCTGGCGCAGAATGACTGATAGTCAGACACTTGCACGGTACAAATATTGTCAGTGATCGTACTGTCTATGT
The DNA here is from genome assembly GCF_023864345.2 of Schistocerca serialis cubense. Lineage (NCBI taxonomy): Eukaryota > Metazoa > Arthropoda > Insecta > Orthoptera > Acrididae > Schistocerca > Schistocerca serialis. The sequence goes on along the minus strand of NC_064640.1, from coordinate 731,691,734 downwards.
GTAGAATGGGAATGCACGTGATCTATCCAAGTTATATCCAGGGCAGATTGTGATGGCCTGGAGGCTTGGTACAAGCATTTTGAAAACTGCACGACTTGTTGAATGTTCAAGGAATGCTGTGGTAAGTTTCTTAAACATGTGGCGAAACCAAGGTGAAAACACGTCCAGGCGTCATAGGGTTTGGCGGCCACCCTTTATTACAGATGTCAGACTTCGTAGGCTGGGCATACTGGTTGGTTAGTTTGGGGGTGGGACAGTAGTGCCACAGGGAAATGTGATAGGACCGCTCTTATTTTCTATATGCATAAATGATTAGGCAGACAAGGTGAGCATCAGTCTGCTGTTTGCTGATGACACTGTGGAGTATGGGAAGATGTCATTGTTGAGTAATTGTAGGAGGATATAAGATGATTTTGAGAAAATTTATAGTTGGTGTGATGAATGGCAGCTAGTTCCAAATGTAGGAAAATGTAAGTTAATGTAGATGAGTAAGAGAAATACTCCAGTATTGTTCAGATACAGCATTAGCACTGTGCTGCTAATGTGGTCACTTCAATTAAATATTTATCTGTAATGTTGCAAAGTGATACGAGATGGAATGCGGACATAAGGACTGCAGTAGAAGGCAATGGTCGATTATGATTTAGTAGAAGAATTTTAGAAAAGTGTGGTTCATCTGTAAAGAAGACTGCATATAGAACAGAAGTATGACCCATACTTGGCTACTACTCGAATCTTTGGGATACCCAGTAGGTCAGATTAAAGGAAGGCATCAAAGCAATTCAGACCAGGATGTTAGATTTGTTACTGGTAGGTTCGATCAGCATGTGAATATCACAGCGTGTCCCTGGTGGGAAGACTATGTTCTTTTCACAGAATACTATCAACAAAATGTAGAGAATCAGCATTTGGACCTGACTGCAGATTGATTCAACTGCCGCTGACGTACATTTCATATAAGGACCATAAAGATCAAGTAAGAGAAATTAGGGCTCTTTCAGAGGCTTATAGATAGTCGTTTTTCCCTCACCACATTTAATAATGGAACAGCTAAGGAAATGACTAGTAGCTACTCACCGTATGGAGTAGGTATGTAGATGTACATCCATATTTGGTAACACTACAGAATGCAGATAGAACCAACAAGATAGTAGAAGCAGAACTGAAATATATGCATGCATTCCAGGAAGACTTCTGGTTGGGTAGCTGACTGAAATAGGTGAATCGATAGAAATCGAATGATGTTGACATGCAGTGATCGCTTGCTAGTCGCTAACAATAACATTATGTTTAAGGCCTCGCTAAAAATAACATTATGTTTAAGGCCAGTAACATTATGTTTAAGGCCACTATCTCTACAAAACCAAAGGCAAAAGGGTGAATTAATGATAGCTGAAATGTTGAGTGTAATTGAGTTTGAAATCAACTTATTTGTTGATGTATTTGATACGTTTAATTGTGTTGTCTTATGGCTGAACAGTAGCAACTGCAAACTGATAGGCCGTACTGGTCAACATGTTACAATTTTTATCAGTTTTCAGTTACTCCCATCCTGTTCACTTAGGTACATTTTACAAAGTAGCATTTATTAGGTAGTGTGCATTTTGAGCTGGAATTTGCACAGATATTAGCATTTATCACAAATGTGAATTTTTCAGGTCTATGTTTAAAGCATATTGATGTACCAGTTAAGACATTATTTGAGCATGTGAATGTATGTTTAATTTTCTTTCTTTATTACAGACATTATTATTTAATTTGTGTAATATATCCTATGTCCACCATAACTCGTTTTTTTTTTTTTTTTTTTTAAGTAAAACTAATGATAACCCAAAGGTTGGTATGAATATTACAGCGCTTTGCTATCCATTATGATTCATTAGAAATTGTCTCCCTATTACATTTTTTATGAACAGTACTTGGTGATATGAAAAGTACAGTTGAATTTTAGTAACAACAAACCAGACTTAGTATTGTTTTCAGGAATAAGAAGTACAGAGCTTTAAAAAAGGGAATGACTGAATGGGAAAAATAAATTTAACTGTAATATTCTTGAAATATGTGATGTGATTTAAGAGTATTTTATACGAATGTGACTTAACACTCTGTGATGTTGCATTTTTCAGTATTTATTTAAACTATACTCGTAATAGAATTTGTTCTGAACTTGGAATTTGTATTTTCTACAGAGGGAGGTCTGGACATATTGGCAATGTGAGTGATCGCCAAGGACAGTCCCGACCAGTGATGGCCCAAAAAATATTACAACAGAGTCGGGAAGCTGAGTCTGCACTAGCTGATGCCTTGGTAAGTGTCCCATTGTTATTTTGAGTGTATTGTGTCACTGTTTTTTTTCTTTTTTGTGTGTACACCTGTGTAACATAAATATATGTGCTAAGTCTGACAGTAGTTCATAGACATGCAATTCTTTCTTTAGATTACATTTATAGAAATGGAGAAGGGCCAGAACACTCAGATGACTACTTGTGATCTAAATACTATGTTTACTTGTTGGTATAAAAATTCCCTTTTTGAAACATGCTGAGTAAAAATCAAAGCATAATTTTGCACTCACTTAAAAAAGGAACTGAATATTTTTTATAAGCCTTAAGGCTACATATATTTTTTTTGGCAACACACGTAACTACGAGGAAACTGAACATAAAGTTTTCAGCATTATGAAAACTGGCATGGAATACACAGAAATAAAAGCAATTCATTCTCTTCAGTTTCACTCTTACTGTTCGTATTCTTGTAAGTCAAAAATTTACAAAAACATTATTTTTGAAATTGACATTTTGCAGATAAGGTAACTTAGTATTATTGTTTTACCAAATTTCTAGAATAACTAATGAAAATGTAGAGGTAACAACTCACCAAATAGTAGAAGCGTTAATTGTCTTTCATGCATTCTAAGAGTGTTACAGTAGAACCCTCATATATCTTAACTCATCACACACTATGACAGTTATATGTCGTTTTGCATATCTTCAGGGTGAAGGAAGGTCAAAAGTGAAAGATTGAGACATGCAGTAGTACAGAAAAATGTATATAGGAGGTGCTGGCAGATACAAAGTTTGACAGTTAGTCCTCTAAAGCAGTGAACATAGTGGTGAACCTGAGAAGTTAGAGAACATTACTAAACTGCAGAAAAGAGAGAATTTGTGTGTGTGTGTGTGTGTGTGTGTGTGTGTGTGTGTGTGTGTGTGTGTGTGTATACCTCTAAAATAAATGTGACTGGAAAACACTCTGAGAATGTAATGTTGATGAGACTAAAATTCTATAAATAATTTGACAGGGTCCAGAAGAATAGAGGGCAGAGCGATGTAGTGAGAATGTCATGTTGATGAGACTAAACTAAATGATTTGACAGGGTCCAGGAGAATGGAGGCCAGAGAGATGTGGTGAGAGCTGTGCAGTTGAAATGGGAAATAAGAAATATAATGTTGTTCAGGTAGTTAAGGGGAAAGGAAAACCTAATTTTGAAGGGGGACTGGAATTTGACAGTAGTAAAGAGAAGAGAAGGAAAAATAGAAAGAAAGAAAGAAGAAAAAAAAGATGAATATGTACTGGGAAAAGGAATGAAAGAGTAAGGCACCTGGTAAAATTTTGGACACAGCATAATTTAAACATTCTTAACACTTGGTTTAAGAATCGTAAGGTTCAAACGTAGTATGTGTTCCAAAATCCTGCTGCAAATCAACATTAGTGGTATGGGTCTGTAATTCACTGGATTACTCATACTCTTACTCCAGTATTGGTGTGACCTTTGCAACTTTCTAGTCTGTAGGTTAGGATATTTTGGCAAGTGAGTGGTTGTATATGATTGTTAAGCATGGAGCTATTATATCAGCATACTCTAATTGGTATACAATCTGGACTGGAGGACTTTATTAAGTGATTTAGCTTTTTTTGCTACACTGATGATATCGACATCTAAGTTACTCATGTTGGCAGGAGCTCTTGATTCGAATTCTGGAAAACTTATGTTATCTTCTTTGGTAAAGGAATTTCAGAAAACTGTATTTTAACTCCATCTTACTGGCACTGTCATTGACAACATGACCTTCACTATCGTGCATTGAAGGTGTTGATAGTGTCTTGCCGCTGGTGTACCTCCAGTATGACCAGAGTCTCTCTGGATTTTCTACCACATGTCAAAACAGAGTTTTGTTGTGAAAACTATTAAAATCACCTTGCATTGAAGCTCACCCTAAATTTCAAGCTTCTGTAAAACATCACCAACCTTGGAGATTTTGCATTCTTTTAAATTTGGGATGCTTTTTTGTTGCTTGTGCGACAGTGTTCTGACCTGTTTTTTGTATTATTGGAGTTTATTTCCATCTGCTATTAATTTGTTTGGTATAAATCTCTCTGTTGCTTTGATACCATTCCTTCGAATATAAGCTACATGTGGTCTACACTTTTATAGTTAGTTCATCGGGAATGGAGGCTGTCCCTTAAGAAAGCGTCGGGCGAATTTTTTCCGCTTTTTAAATAGGTATATTTTTTGTTTATTCTTGTTAGGTTTGGGTGTTGCGGTATTCAGTCTCGCTACAACGACCTTGCATTCACTGTACCCTGAATTCATCACAATGCTCCCAATTTGATCAGGGTTATTTGTTGCTAAGATGTCAAGTGTGTTTTCACCTCCATTCACACTTTTAGTGGGCTCCTGAACTAATTGTTTAAAATAATTTTCGAACAAACAATTTAGTACAGTTTCGGCCAATGTTTTGTATCTGCCACTGACTTCAAATATGTTATTTTGCTAACATATTGAGGCTAGACAGAAGTCACCAACAAGTATAATTGTATGAGTGGGGTACCTGTTCGAAAGAAGACTGCTTTGAACTGTTCAGCAGCTGTATCATCTGACTTTGGAGGTCAGTAAAGGAACCAATTATTAATTTATTCTAGTTGTTGAGTATAACCTCTACATATACTAACTCACAGGAACTATCTACTTCGTTGTTGTTGTTGTTGTTGTTGTTGTGGTCTTCAGTCCGGAGACTGGTTTGATGCAGCTCTCCATGCTACTTTATCCTGTGCAAGCTTCTTCATCTGCCAGTACCTACTGCAGCCTACATCCTTCTGAATCTGCTTAGTGAATTCATCTCTTGGTCTCTCTCTATGATTTTTACCCTCCACGCTGCCCTCCATTACTAAATGGTGATCCCTTGATGCCTCAAAACATGTCCTACCAACCGATCCCTTCTTCTGGTCAAGTTGTGCCACAAACTCCTCTTCTCCCCAATTCTATTCAATACCTCCTCATTAGTTATGTGATCTAACCATATAATCTTCAGCATTCTTCTGTAGCACCACATTTCGAAAGCTTCTATTCTCTTCTTGTCCAAACTTCGTTAGACTACTTCTAACAGTAACCACCAACTGTATTTAAATGTATCCTCTCTGAACAACGTCAGGTCTTTTGTAATAATTTTGGCTGAATTTTTCTGTTGTTTACCTAGAACGAATTGTGCTTCAGTGCTTTCTAGCCCCTGGTTCTTTTGTTCTTTCCCAACACAACTACGACAATTTACTAATATAATACCTACGGTTCCTATGTCAACCCTTGTTCTGTGCCTGGCCATCACTCTTCAAAATTGAAACTTATTTTGTCTTTCCCTGAGGCCCTCTAACCTAAAAAATCACCCAGTCCAATCCACACGCGTGCACCCCCCTTCCTCCCCACTCAACACTTTCTGTGTTCAGTGGACCTCTGACCTGCCCACCATCCTGTGGCGCAACTCGAGGCTCCTCCAGTCTACATGGTTACAGAACTGTCGGAGCCTCTGATTCAGACCCTTCACTCAGCTCTGTATCAAAGGTCTATAATTGAAGGTCAACAGTCAACCCTGTAGATGATGCTACAAATGGTGATCTCTGCCATCATCTTGCAAGTAAGACCGGCAGTCTGTACCATTTCTTCTAGCCACCTGAAACCAGAGAGAATCTCTTCTGATCCAAAGCAACATTTATTGTTGGTACGTACATGAGCCACCACCTACATCCTTTACTTTTTGTGGCATTCAGAAGGACCCATGCCACCTCTTGGGTGACTCCGCCAGGTATGCACACAGAGTGCCCACTGGATTTCTTCCCATCCATGGTAGCCATGTCCCTAATGGGTGCCATTACGTGCCTAACATTAGAGCTTCCAACGGCTGTTGATCCTACCCTCTGCAACCTTGCAGGTTGAGAGGCTTCCTCTAGAACAGGGCAAGCAACTACGTGTGGCTCAGGATGTGTATCAGCTGTAGATAGTACCATGATCCTGTTTGCCAGACAAAGCAGAGAGGTATTTTGATCAGTCTCCCCTCCCATCTCAGAAAGTCTTTCATTGCCTGTCACACCTTGGGATGACCTCCCATTCAGCCACTGGTGAGGGGTCAACCTCAGTGTGGGCAATAACAGGGACATCAACAGTAGTGGACCAGTCGAGGGACACATGGAATGTGCTGGACATACTATAGATCCCCACTTTCAGCCCTCCGCAGTGACGCCCATCGGCAGCAGCCTCAAGCTGAGTGACTGAAGACAGCACCGCATTGAGCTTTGAGTGAAGGTTCACCAATTCAACTTGCATACAAATACAGCAGTCCCAGTTCATATCCACACTGGACTACATTACATAGTCCCTATTCACACTACACTACCCAGGTATTAAAATGCTATACTGTGTATAGTAAGTACCCAAATATGCAATGTTGTTGTTGTTGTTGTGGTCTTCAGTCCTGAGACTGGTTTGATGCAGCTCTCCATGCTACTCTATCCTGTGCAAGCTTTTTCATCTCCCAGTACCTACTGCAACCTACATCCTTCTGAATCTGCTTAGTGTATTCATCTCTTGGTCTCCCTCTACGATTTTTACCCTCCACGCTGCCCTCCAATACTAAATTGGTGATCCCTTGATGCCTCAGAACATGTCCTACCAACCGATCCCTTCTTCTGGTCAAGTTGCGCCACAAACTTCTCTTCTCCCCAATCCTATTCAATACTTCCTCATTAGTTATGTGATCTACCCATCTAATCTTCAGCATTCTTCTGTAGCACCACATTTCGAAAGCTTCTATTCTCTTCTTGTCCAAACTATTTATCGTCCATGTTTCACTTCCATACATGGCTACACTCCATACAAATACTTTCAGAAATGACTTCCTGACACTTAAATCAATACTGGATGTTAACAAATTTCTCTTCTTCAGAAACGCTTTCCTTGCCATTGCCAGCCTACATTTTATATCCTCTCTACTTCGACCATCATCAGTTATTTTGCTCCCCAAATAGCAAAACTCCTTTACTACTTTAAGTGCCTCATTTCCTAATCTAATTCCCTCAGCATCACCCGACTTAATTAGACTACATTCCATTATCCTTGTTTTGCTTTTGTTGATGTTCATCATATATCTTCCTTTCAAGACACTGTCCATTCCATTCAACTGCTCTTCCAAGTCCTTTGCTGTCTCTGACAGAATTACAATGTCATCGGCGAACCTCAAAGTTTTTATTTCTTCTCCATGAATTTTAATACCTACTCCGAATTTTTCTTTTGTTTCCTTTACTGCTTGCTCAATATACAGATTGAACAACATCGGGGAGAGGCTACAACCCTGTCTTACTCCCTTCCCAACCACTGCTTCCCTTTCATGTCCCTCGACTCTTATAACTGCCATCTGGTTTCTGTACAAATTGTAAATAGCCTTTCGCTCCCTGTATTTTACCCCTGCCACCTTTAGAATTTGAAAGAGAGTATTCCAGTCAACATTGTCAAAAGCTTTCTCTAAGTCTACAAATGCTAGAAACGTAGGTTTGCCTTTCCTTAATCTTTCTTCCAAGATAAGTCGTAAGGTCAGTATTGCCTCACGTGTTCCAATGTTTCTACGGAATCCAAACTGATCTTCCCCGAGGTTGGCTTCTACCAGTTTTTCCATTCGTCTGTAAAGAATTCGTGTTAGTATTTTGCAGCTGTGACTTATTAAGCTGATAGTTCGGTAATTTTCACATCTGTCAACACCTGCTTTCTTTGGGATTGGAATTATTATATTCTTCTTGAAATCTGAGGGTATTTCGCCTGTCTCATACATCTTCCTCACCAGATGGTAGAGTTTTGTCAGGACTGGCTCTCCCACGGCCGTCAGTAGTTCCAATGGAATATTGTCTACTCCGGGGGCTTCGTTTCGACTCAGGTCTTTCAGTGCTCTGTCAAACTCTTCACGCAGTATCATATCTCCCATTTCATCTTCATCTACATCCTCTTCCATTTCCATAATATTGTCCTCAAGTACATCGCCCTTGTATAGACCCTCTATATACTCCTTCCACCTTTCTGCTTTCCCTTCTTTGCTTAGAACTGGGTTTCCATCTGAGCTCTTGATATTCATACAAGTCGTTCTCTTATCTCCAAAGGTCTCTTTAATTTTCCTGTAGGCGGTATCTATCTTACCCCTAGTGAGATAGACCTCTACATCCTTACATTTGTCCTCTAGCCATCCCTGCTTAGCCATTTTGCACTTCCTGTCGATCTCATTTTTGAGACGTTTGTATTCCTTTTTGCCTGTTTCACTTACTGCATTTTTATATTTTCTCCTTTCATCAATTAAATTCAATATTTCTTCTGTTACCCAAGGATTTCTACTAGCCCTCGTCTTTTTACCTACTTGATCCTCTGCTGCCTTCACTACTTCATCCCTCAAAGCTACCCATTCTTCTTCTACTGTATTTATTTCCCCCATTCCTGTCAATTGCTCCCTTATGCTCTCCCTGAATCTCTGTACAACCTCTGGTTCTTTTAGTTTATCCAGGTCCCATCTCCTTAAATTCCCACCTTTTTGCAGTTTCTTCAGTTTTAGTCTACAGGTCATAACCAATAGACTGTGGTCAGAGTCCACATCTGCCCCTGGAAATGTCTTACAATTTAAAACCTGGTTCCTAAATCTCTGTCTTACCATTATATAATCTATCTGATACCTTTTAGTATTTCCAGGGTTCTTCCATGTATACAACCTTCTTTCATGATTCTTAAACCAAGTGTTAGTTATGATTATGTTATGCTCTGTGCAAAATTCTACCAGGCGGCTTCCTCTTTCATTTCTGTCCCCCAATCCATATTCACCTACTATGTTTCCTTCTCTCCCTTTTCCTACACTCGAATTCCAGTCACCCATGACTATTAAATTTTCGTCTCCCTTCACAATCTGAATAATTTCTTTTATTTCATCATACATTTCTTCAATTTCTTCGTCATCTGCAGAGCTAGTTGGCATATAAACTTGTACTACTGTAGTAGGTGTGGGCTTCGTATCTATCTTGGCCACAATAATGCGTTCACTATGCTGTTTGTAGTAGCTTACCCGCATTCCTATTTTCCTATTCATTATTAAACCTACTCCTGCATTACCCCTATTTGATTTTGTGTTTATAACCCTGTAGTCACCTGACCAGAAGTCTTGTTCCTCCTGCCACCGAACTTCACTAATTCCCACTATATCTAACTTCAACCTATCCATTTCCCTTTTTAAATTTTCTAACCTACCTGCCCGATTAAGGGATCTGACATTCCACGCTCCGATCCGTAGAACGCCAGTTTTCTTTCTCCTGATAACAACATCCTCTTGAATAGTCCCCGCCCGGAGATCCGAATGGGGGACTATTTTACCTCCGGAATATTTTACCCAAGAGGACGCCATCATCATGTAATCATACAGTAAAGCTGCATGCCCTCGGGAAAAATTACGGCTGTAGTTTCCCCTTGCTTTCAGCCGTTCGCAGTACCGGCACGGCAATGCCGTTTTGGTTATTCTTACAAGGCCAGCTCAGTCAATCATCCAGACTGTTGCCCTTGCAACTACTGAAAAGGCTGCTGCCCCTCTTCAGGAACCACACGTTTGTCTGGCCTCTCAACAGATACCCCTCCGTTGTGGTTGCGCCTACGGTACGGCTATCTGTATCGCTGAGGCACGCAAGCCTCCCCACCAATGGCAAGGTCCATGGTTCAAATTTAAAAATTAATCTAGTAACCACCCAGATAACTGAAAATAAATCACTCCTGTTTTAAGCTCATAAAAATAATTCATAAATGAAGGATGTACTCGTCTGTCCTGCTGCGAGAACAGAAAGACTGCCTCATTGACATCCTAATCAATACTTCAAAGAAATTCTCAATACAGTCAAAGTCAATAAATACTGTGTGTACCAAACTACTTTGGTCCTTCGCTTTAAGTATGTCATGTGCAAAATATGTTAGTTAGTTTTACATGACCAATGTTTTCAGAATGTACGCTGGTTGGCAGACGAGGTCATTCTCTTTGAAGTACCTCATTATGTTTAAGTTCAGACTGTCCTACAGCAGATGGATGTCAATGAAACTGAACAATAGTTTTGTGCATCACTTCTGCCACTCATCTTGTCGATGTGCATGACGTGTGTTTTCTTCCAGCCACTGGGGACAGTCATCATCCCCCTTCCTGCAGATTCGTGATACATTATGCTTAAAAGAGAGACTGACTCAGCCACAGAATTCTTCATATAATTTTATAAGGGGTCTATTGGGTCCTGGAACTTCATTCAATAGTTAAGAAACATTTGGAAACAAGAGTTCCACATTTATGCTTTTGGTTTACTACCCTCTATTTCAATTCCTGTATCATCCATGAGTTCCTGGACACTAACTATGGTGCTGCTTACAACCTTTACATATGACCAGAATTGCATTGGATTTTTCAAGATTCTGTAGCGATAGTCATGGAAGTTTTCCCTCGTAGCCCCGTTAACGAGGAAATGTGCGTTATTCAGCATCCGTCTGTCTGTAGCCTAACATTCTGTTTTACATCTGCTGTTCAACAAATATAGATCTACATCTACGATCATAATCTGCATGATACTGTATGATGTACTTTCCATTCCACTCGCAAATAGAGCGAGGGAAAAACGACTATCTATGTGCCAAGTAGCATATGTTTCTTTAGGTTTACATAAATTGTATACCATGAAGGATCTCCTCCATCACATGCTGTTGTACTATTTGTTGCCATGAGATGTAATATACTTCCCTCATTGAGCGGGCTTCTGTAGTACTTGTTCCAAATAATTTTCGGAGAAAGCAATTAGTATTGTTTCAAAGTTTTTCTGTCATGTCAACTCCTTACAAAATTGTAATTTTCCCAACTTATTGCTGGATGATTAAAGTCTCCTGCTATGATTACAGTATGACTGGGAAATGTATGTAATACTGAGGTGAGGGGATGGTTCTGGTGGGCAACAGAGCAACTCCTAAGCTTACACTCACCCTTGAATCTGACTCTTGCCCACGCCATCTTGAATGCAGCATCAGTTTTTATCTCAGTGTAATTTCTTGCCTACTGTGATGGATACACCACCTCAATTTACCACTAACCTATCCTTTCGATATACACTTTGATTTACCCTGAAACTCATACTGTGCATTAACAGCTGATCACTAAGATTGTAATTGTCTTTTTCTGAGGGGGACATTTCTTCAGATCTTAGACTAAAACTTCAAGGCCTCCTATAGCTATCATTATCTTAAACTGGATCAGTAATCAAATTGAAATAATAATAATAATTATTATAATAATAGTAGTTAACAATAGCTTGTGTGCACCCTGCACCCAATCAGCAACTTGTGTAGCAGCCTCTGATGTGTAGCACACCCCTTATCAATTTAGGAAAACTCTACAGTTCTCAATCTGCTGGCCCAAGTGTTGGAAGTCTCAGCCTAACTTGTTGCATAACCATTGAAATCTCTGGTTCAAACCTAGCACTCAGCTAAGAATCAGATGGCAGCAATCAGTTCTGAGGGCAGCGCTGCATATTGTCATTGCAGTTCCATGAACAGGATGTGTCTTCTCACTTCTATCTGCTGGTCGCTAGAATGACCAAAGTACAACCTTGGAATTGACAAGTAATGATAGATTCAGTATTTCCTGGAAAGGAGTCAGTATCCCTGGGAGAGGATAGTGCATAAGGCACTTTGGTGAATCTTGTATGTTTCTCTCTCTGTCAAAAGCCAACCCAGAAAACCCCTTAAAGCAGCTTCCAGTCAACTGACAGCAGTTAGAACAATTTCCATATGTTTAGAAATATTAACTGGCTGAGTCTGGGCCTGTTAATAGCGTTTACTATGGGGCTGCAGTGTCTCTCTTGCAATATTTTTTTTCTGTTTAGCAAATAAATTACTTAAAATTAGGGGTGCAGCTTCACTTTTAACTTTTGGATCTGTTGCACTTCAAAAATTAGAAGTTCTGTTTAAGAACTGAAGTGTTTTCAGCCGGTATTTGATTTGTTTTATGATGATAAAGAAATTGTAATCAAATTTTCTGATTCTTTCAAGCTGTTGGAACTTTCTGTCTCAAACTTCTGTTTTGTCATAATTATGCTCACTAATCGACCCATATAACAAGGTTTGAAAAAAGCAGACCTTTATGACTGCTACAGGCAGTATGTACTGTTATTGAGAGGAAAAATGAATGGAATGCAATTTGATATTTATAGTAGCAGAAAAAAAGTATAAACATATTCAAATTATGTAAGTACCTACACTCCAAGTGCTTCTGATAAAATCTGTAGAATGCACAACTGTAGCTTGCAGCTATTGATATACTATGAAATATGTTGTACACCTCACTCAAACTTCTAAAATTCCTCAAAACAGGTTCTTTAATTAAAATAGATGTAAACTGAAATTATGATTGTTCAAGTTAGGATGCTACTACCAAAGTTTATAGAATGCTTAAGGTGTGGTTTACAACCGATGAATTACATATTCTGATATAAACAGTTATAGTTAGTGTGGTTAAGGCATTAACACCATGTTCAGTTTGTACATAAAAAATGTTAGGCTCTTGATATTCGAAGCAAACTTATCTGCCACACGTGATCTCATCACAAAGAAAAACTGGAAGTGGATTTAAGTATATTGAAGAAGATAAAGTGGTGACTGTAAATTTATTTACTGCAACAACCTAATGAGGTTTTGGAAAGAATCCACATAATGAGGAAAGAGATACACCTACGTCAGACAATGTGTGTGTCTGTCATCAGGGCAACCAAACCTAAATATTTTGTGACACTCCTAAAATGAGTTGTTGTCATCTTACAGCCCTTATCTAGTCTTGTGCGATTCCTTTCTCTTTACAAAAGTAAACAAAATGTTCAGCCGACATGGTTTTAACCCTCTCAAAAGTGATGGTGTTTGCTTGGATAAAAATATCTAGGTTAATATCTTAGGAAGGTATATTGTGATTTTGAGAGGACCAGTAAACATATGTGAAGGAGAGGACTTAATGGTTTGCTGTTAAAGTTTTGGAGAACCAGTAATTTGCGCTACTTTCTCAGAACATTCATTGTAATTGTTGTTTTAATTGTTGTACATTTAAGTGTTAACATACTTTATACGGCTATTCTTACATCAGCAACTTTCTTACTTCCAAACAGACATTCGACTCAGTTGACGGAAATGAAGTTGGCAGCCGAGTACCACTCAGCCGCAAGGCATACAGATCGTTTGATGATCATTCAGATGACAGTGAGACATCCAGTGTGTGTTCAGAGCGATCTCTTGATTGCTACAGGAGGTCTGGTGATGTAAGTTTTATATTTGTAAGTTTTATATTTTTCTGCTCGTCTTTCGTAGCATTTGAAGGAAAATGTCTGTTTCAATTGTCAGCTTTAAAGAATTATTAAGAGTAACCTTTTAGTAGTACCAGTATTTACAAAATATATTCAAAATATTCTGTACTTAATTATTGTATGAGAGTTCAGTGAGAGTGGGAAAAGGGAGAACAGGATGACTAACACAGAAAAATGATCTAAAACTAGGAAGTGGAGTATCTCCATTGCTTTTCATTGTGATGATGGATAATATATGTAATGTCACAAGTGACAATAGGGATAGGTGAGAGAATAACAACAAAATTGTTTGCTGAAAATTTAATGGTTCTGGGGACCAATTAGAAGGAATTGCAGAAGCAAGTAAACCACCCATCTGCAGGAGACTGTACTTTAACTATGTAAAACGTAGAAACTTGGGCTTATAGCACTATCTATTATGATTTTTATAGTACCACTACACCCTAGAGCCAGTTGCTTCACTCTGAAAGTGGCCATTTGTCTATGGCAACTATCCTAAGTTGACTGGGGTTGCCTACACCCAAGGGTGTCAAGTTAGATCGAGTCTGCGAAATTTAAATGCATTTTATTTCAAGTATGTGCACTTTGTTTTATCATGTCTTCTCCCCTTCTTTTCTTTACAATAGATGTTCTGTTCTAATAATGAGATGGTGTGTAATTTGCAAACTCGACGTATATGTGATAGGTTACTTGAAGTGTACAAAAATCATTAATCTGTGACAGCTCTAAGCACTATGGGACTTACATTAATCTGTGATGAGTGTGCATGTTAAAGCTATGCAAATTTGACTGAAATTCTTTCATTTCATTATAATGAACAGGTTTCTTCTATTTTCTAATCAAAATCACTTGAATATTGTTCTTAAACAATAAAAACTTTGCTTATTTTGATGGTAACAGCTTTTTCACTTCTTCACGATAGGCATACCTTTCATTTTTCAGAATAAATATGCTTCTTTATGTAGTTGATAGTGACTGGGCCAAACATCTCACGAAATAAGCATCAAACGAAAAAAACTACAAAGAATGAAACTCGTCTAGCTTGAAGGGGGAAACCAGATGGCACTATGGTTGGCCCGTTAGATGGTGCTGCCATAGGTAAAACGGATATCAACTGCGTTTTTTTCAATAGGAGCCCCCATTTTTTATTACATATTCGTGTAATACGTAAAGAAATATGAATGTTTTAGTTGAACCACTTTTTTCGCTTTGTGATAGATAGCGCTGTAATAGTCACAAACCTATAAGTACGTGGTACCATGTAACATTCCGCCAATGCGGACGGCATTTGCTTCATGATACATTACCCGTGTTAAAATGGACTGTTTACCAATTGCGGAAAACGTCAATATTGTGTTGATGTATGGTTATTGTGATCAAAATGCCCAACAGGCGTGTGCTATGTATGCTGCTCGGTATCCTGGACAACATCATCGAAGTGTCCTGACTGTTCGCTGGATAGTTACGTTATTTAAGGAAACAGGAAGTGTTTAGCCACATGTGAAACATCAACCACGACCTGCAACAAATGATGATGCTCAACTAGGTGTTTTAGCTGCTGTCACGGCTAATCCATACATCAGTAGCAGACAAATTGCGCGAGAATCGGGAATCTCAAAAACATCGGTGTTGAGAATGCTACATCAACATTGATTGCACCCATACTATATTTCTATACACCAGGCATTGCATGGTGATGACTTTGAACGTCGTGTACAGTTCTTCCACTGGCCACAAGAGAAATTACGGGATGATGACAGATTTTTTGCACGCGTTCTATTTAGCGACAAAGCGTCATTCACCAACAGCGGTAATGTAAACCGGCATAATATGCACTACTGAGCAACAGAAAATCCACGATGGGTACGACAAGTGGAACATCAGCGATCTTGGCGGATGAGTGTATGGTGCGGCACTATTGGAGGAAGGATAATTGGCCCCCATTTTATCGATGGCAATCTAAATAGTGCAATGTATGCTGATTTCCTACGTAATGTTCTACCGATGTTTCTACAAGATGTTTCACTGCATGACAGATTGGCGATGTACTTCCAACATGATGTATGTCCAGCACATAGCCCATGTGCAGTTGAAGTGGTACTGAATAGATAGCCCATGTGCAGTTGAAGTGGTACTGAATAGCATATTTCATGACAGGTGGATTGGTCGTCGAAGCACCATACCATGGCCCGCACAATTACCAGATCTGACGTCCCCAGATTTCTTTCTGTGGCGAAAGTTGAAGGATATTTGCTATCGTGATCCACCGACAGTGCCTGACAACATGCATCAGCGCATTGTCAATGCATGTGCGAACAGTACGGAAGGCGTACTACTCGCTGTTGAGAGGAATGTCGTTACACGTATTGCCAAATGCATTGAGGTTGACAGACATCATTTTGAGCATTTATTGCATTAATGTGGTATGTACAGGTAATCACGCTGTAACAGCATGCATTCTCAGAAATGATAAGTTCACAAAGGTACATGTATCACATTGGAACAACCGAAATAAAATGTTCAAATGTACCTATGTTCTGTATTTTAATTTCAAAAACCTACCTGTTACCAACTGTTTGTCTAAAATTGTGAGCCATATGTTTGTGATTATTACAGCACCATCTATCACAAAGCGAAAAAGTGGTCCAACTAAAACATTCATATTTCCTTACGTACTACACGAATATGTGATAAAAAATGGGGTTTCCTATTTAAAAAAATGCAGTTTGATATCCATTTGACCAATGGCAGCGCCATCTAGCGGGCCAACCATAGCGCCATCTGGTTTCCCCATTCAGTTTTGTTCTTTGTAGTTTTTTCATTTGACGCTTATTTCATGATATATTTGGCCCGGTCATGATCAGTGGACCACCCTGTATATCTCTAACTTCAGGAAACTCAGTTAAATTTTTGGCCATTTACATGATTTCTTTTAAAGAACCTTTAATGTTTTCAATTTTTTGTTGTTTTTTTTCTTATTTTTTGATTATATAACCTATATAACTTCAAAAAGTGAGTTTTTTGAGCACCTATAAAAGTTTTCAAGTGAAGTTGTTCAGTAGATTATTTGTTATAACAGTTTTTGTCATTGGAGTGCGATCCCCCCACCCACTACTTCCATGCCCCAATGTGTCAAGCATGTTGCTCCATAAAAGCGTATCAAGTAAGGGTTACAATAATTAGATTGATTTTTTTACTTGTTTTCTGTTCTTTTTATGATGACAGCAGGGTTTAATTGTGCTCTCTACAGAAATCTAATTTGTTTTTGTTTTTGGAGTATTTGGGTCGAAGCGAGCTTCGAGGTGTGATGTAGATCCAGTTTTTACCACCATAAACAGTTTGTTAACATTGTAGTTTTATCATCATTTTGACACTACTTTTTTTATTATTTTTTGTTTATAGTATCACCTTTTGGTACTCAGTGTCACGAGACACTTAACAGGGTTGTATCTTTCATCATAACACACTACCACTACACCACCAGCAGTGTCACTGCCATTAATCATTACTGCTTTGAAGGTATTTGTAATGATCAGATTTATAACATTGAACACAATTGAATTAATTTAAATTTGTTGATCATCACACTTTTGAATAGTACTTGTGGAACTGTTGTCCCAAACATTTGCTGTGCTGTCATGTGAGTAGTTGACATTCCCTTTGATGGGTGTTTATGCCTGTAATATCTCTCTTCTCCCACATCAGTCTCTTCTTCTCACTGTGTAACTGCTCTTCTGCGTAATAAAGACTTTTTATATTCTCCTGCCATATATTTGCTCATTCTTTGCACATAATCATGTCCCCACAAATGTACTTTATAAGTGGTTTCCCAAATATTATGTTTGAAATTTTTATATGTGGTGACTCTTTTCTTGTGAACAAGTGTTTCCTGTTGCCCTACAAGTTCTTTCTCATTTACCTTGATTTTGTTTATTTCTCATTTTGATTTCGTATTAAGCATCTAGTACTGTTGTTTAGCAATCATGTCCTTTGATTCCATATATTTCCTTATTTCATTGATGAGTGCCTATATTTCATCAGTAATTCGTGTCTTAGCCACCTCTGCCTTCAATGTTTCTAAGCTTGCATTACCAGTGTTTGTAATTCAACTATCTGAATACTTGGCATTGCCTGCATACTCCATCTCTCTATCCATCTCCTCCTACACCCGTCTCTGCCTATCTACTCCTTCCTTCTATCTCTGTCCATCTGCTACCCCTCTCTTCTGTCCGTCTCCTCCCCACCTCTTCTGTCCGTCTCCTCCCCACCTCTTCTGTCCATCTCCTCCCCACCTCTTCTGTCCGTCTCCTCCCCACCTCTTCTGTCCGTCTCCTCCCCACCTCTTCTGTCCGTCTCCTCCCCACCTCTTCTGTCCGTCTCCTCCCCACCTCTTCTGTCCGTCTCCTCCCCACCTCTTCTGTCCGTCTCCTCCCCACCTCTTCTGTCCGTCTCCTCCCACCTCTGTCTGTGTGCTCTTCCCCCCCTCTGTCTGTGTGCTCCTCCCCCCGCTCTGTCTGTGTGCTCCTCCCCCCCCCCTCTGGCTGTGTGCTCCACCCCTCTGTCTGTGTGCTCCACCCCTCTGTCTGTGTGCTCCACCCCTCTTTCTGTGTGCTCCCCCCCTGTCTGTGTGCTCCTCTCCCCCTGTCTGTGTGCTCCTCTCCCCCTGTCAGTGCGCTCCTCTCCCCTCTGTCTGTGCGCTCCCCCTCCCCTCTGTCTGTGCGCTCCCCCCCTCTGTCTGTGCGCTCCTCCCCCCCCCCTGTCTGTGCGCTCCTCCCCTCCCCCCTCTGTCTGTGCGCTCCTCCCCTCCCCCCTCTGTCTGTGCGCTCCTCCCCTCCCCCCTCTGTCTGTGTGCTTCTCCCCTCCCCCCTCTGTTTGTGCGCTCCTCCCCTCCCCCCTCTGTCTGTGCGCTCCTCCCCTCCCCCCTCTGTCTGTGCGCTCCTCCCCTCCCCCCTCTGTCTGTGCGCTCCTCCCCTCCCCCCTCTGTCTGTGCGCTCCTCCCCTCCCCCCCCTGTCTGTGCGCTCCTCCCCTCCCCCCTCTGTCTGTGCGCTCCTCCCCTCCCCCCTCTGTCTGTGCGCTCCTCCCCTCCCCCCTCTGTCTGCGCGCTCCTCCCCTCCCCCCTCTGTCTGTGCGCTCCTCCCCTCCCCCCTCTGTCTGTGCGCTCCTCCCCTCCCCCCTCTGTCTGTGCGCTCGTCCCCTCCCCCCTCTGTCTGTGCGCTCCTCCCCTCCCCCCTCTGTCTGTGCGCTCCTCCCCTCCCCCCTCTGTCTGTGCGCTCCTCCCCTCCCCCCTCTGTCTGTGCGCCCCTCCCCTCCCCCCTCTGACTGTGCGCCCCTCCCCTCCCCCCCTCTGTCGGTCTGCTCCTCCCCTCCCCCCTCTGTCGGTCTGCTCCTCCCCCCACTGTCGGTCTGCTCCCCCCCCCCTCCACTGTCGGTCTGCTCCTCCCCCCGTCTGTCTGCTTCTCTCCCATTTCATTCCATTTCCTCTTCTTCCTGTGTTTGTCTGTCTGGTTCCCCCCCCCCTCCCACCCCCGTATCTCCTACTCAATATCTGTCCACTACCTCCGCTATCCTTTCCCTGTTCATCTCCTCGTCTGCCCTCTTTCTGTTCATTTCTTCTTCCTCCCCCTCTCTCTCTTCATTTCCTCCTCCCTCTCTCTATACCTATATCTTCCTCCCTCTGTTTCTGTCCCTCTCCTCATCTTTCCTTTCTCTGTCCATCCCCCCCCCCCCCCCCTCCGCTTTCCATTTTTTACGTTCCCTTATCTCTGTCCATCTCCTCCACTCCTCATATCCCTCCATGGTATCACCCTCTTCTCAATAGGAGGCTGGTGGATTTTACTCCCGCAGTATCTCTTTCTAGATCGTAATTAATGTGTGTACCAAATTTGGTTGAAATTGTTCCAGGGGTTTAGGATGAGCCTTTTACCTGTAGCATTGCCCACATATGCACATATTAAATATGTTTAACATATATTTAATGTATTTTACATGTATTTATACACATATTGAGAATTTCACCCTGCAGATCAATTTTCATGCAGCTCAATAAATAGTGTCCAGGAATTTGTCTCCGTTAACTGTCATCATCATTAATATTTCTACATTATTACCATATGTATTGTTTTACAAGTAACATTCTGAGAACATGTCTGTAGAACCATCTTCCATGGCACACAGTTTTTTTAAATCCATTGATGATGCCACAACTTTAAGTGTCACAATTTTAAAATTTGACAGAAATAATAAAAAAGACCCATTTGAGTATACTTGTGTAATTAATTGTCTCAAAATAAACATGAACTTAAATGTGTTTCTCACAGGGACATGGAGACAAAATATTATAATGTGTTTTAACATGTTACAGTTGGTACACTTTTTTGTTTCTTTTCCCTGTAGAACATATCGGACATCATAAACAACTGTGCCAGCACACACTGGAATGAGCGTAAGGATGGGCTGGTCTCATTGCAAGCATATTTCCAAAATGAAAACAGACTAAGACACGTTGAACTCCAATGAGTAACTGAAATTTTTACCAAAATGTTCATGGACTCCCATACAAAAGTAAGTTTAGACATATTAATATTTAACTTTGTCTTTCTTTTCAACAATAAAGGTTGATTTAAATTTTATTTTATTTAGACTTAGAATTGATGTTTTGAACAATTGTATTTTTGTTGTATCCATGTTCAATTCAAAACACTTTGTTTATACTAACTGCTTTCTTTTAAGTTGTATTTATGAACTGAGTTAGATTGCATCTTGTGTGTATAGTCAGGTGACAGGAATAATGTCCCTTGACACTACCCACACTTGGAGCGCATCGTGTGGGGGGAGCCTAGGAATTTGTAAATATTGCCATAGGGCACTACCATAAAGATCCAATCTCATCTACCATGAGGATCCAATCTCATTAACTCTTATATAATGTACAATGCTATTTCGAGGAAGAAAGGGATAATGATGGACCATTTACACTGTCTTCAGAAGTCATAGAATGAGTAGCTGCTGCTCTGAAAACTGAAGCGACCTCTGTAAGGATAAAAATGAGGGAGAGAGTACTGGAGATCTGGAGGAACCAACTGCTGCTATTTTGACTCCATGGTAGTGCATGCTGCTAAAACAGTAGAACTGGATAATGTTAAGGAGGGTGCACTTCAGGGACCTGTGAGACTATTACATGCAGAAAGAATATCCTACCCAGAAGAAGCTGCTTCTCTCACTACAAGGCAGCGAGTTGAGTTGTTTTCCAGAGAAAAAACTCAGCCTTTTAGTGATACTAAAAAAGTAGTGCAGACATTAAAAAATCATTTGATTGGACAAAATGTTGGTAAGTGCTGGTCGTTCCCTACTGACTCTGTGGAATTATGACATCACATGAGGAACGATGAAAGCTCCAGTTGGAAAAGGCAGTCAGCTCAATCTTTTACATGCTGGAGCAATTGGTGGGTTTGTTCCAAATGCTTTTATTATCCTCCACAGTTTTTTACATCAAAGAAATCGGGGGGGACTAGCGCATATAAATGTCGGCAAAAAAATTTAAAGAGTGGTTCTTCCAAAAATAAGAACTTCCTGTAATATAATGCACCATACCACTTAGTGCAGTTAAGTAGAGCCCCTACATGCTGCAGCATCAGGAAGAATGACATTATGGATGGGCTAGGAAGAACTGCAAAGATTCACTTGATAGGGAAATGAAGAAGTCAGAACTGCTGTCATTCTTGAAAGAGCATAAATCACGTAATACCGTTTATGAAATTGACAAAATTACTGAATACAATGGTCATATGTTCCAACTTCCACCTTAGTACTGCCGTTTCAATACAAATAGAACTTGTGTCACCTCAGTTGAAATCATATGTTGCAGACTAAAATAAAACTCTTAAAATTAAAAGATGTCGAATTTTCTGCGTGTGAAGTATTGGGCAGTATCACGATCATAAAGTGAAACAATACTGTCTAACGTACGTGGTACATCTGGGAAGAGGCATGACAACAAGAAGGTGCTCTGTAACAAAGAGTGGAAGAGGTTATAATAAGATTAGGGGATGATAGCAGCAGCAGTGAAGATGGGGACAATGACATAGGAGATGTGGATAATGATGACACTCTTTGAAGACTGTGGAGAGTGCCCTTTTACATAGCTGCGAGTAAGAGATGAATCTATGCATTCAAATACTGAAACATTGTAATCTTTACTTTTCCACAGCATATATTTCCAAACTTTCTCTTTATAACAACAAAGAGAGTATGTTTTGATCCTCTGAGGTTATTAGCATTTTTTTTTCACACTTCACTAGTATCGTATTGTAACAAACCTACAATTATCTTGTGTGATATTCAGTCAGACGACTGACATGGTGTAACAACAAACAGCCGCATAATAGCATTGGCAACATTTCCGTTGGCTGTCACAGATTTTCTTTCAGTGACCCAGTTATACCTCTACAGTTCCCAAGCAGTCTTACCTCAATTTATGGTGGAGAGTACTTTGGTATCACTATAATTTGCATACTTTCATGTTCCATTTGCAAATTATGCACAAATGGATGATTATTGGTAAGCCTCTGTATGAGTTTGCATTTCTCCGCCATTCCTGGCACAGTCATTTTGCGGTGTGTGTGTGTGTGTGTGTGTTTGTTTGTGTGTGTGTGGTGTGTGTGTGTGTGAGAGAGAGAGAGAGAGAGAGAGAGAAGAAAAGAAAAGAAGTTTGTGCTGGGGGAAGGAGGGGGGGGGGGGCAGAAAAGGAGAAAGGATTATGTAGGTGATCTGGTGGATAGAAGGCTTCTTTGGGAATAAGGAAGGGGATAATCAGGTGGACAACAAGGGCTAATTAAGGATGAGTCCAGGGAACGAAGGAATTAGTGGTGTATATGGAGGGGGACTGCTCATCATTACAGAGAAACAAACAAATGAACACTCTCACCCTTCCCTACTACTGGGTTCCACCCAGAACTGGAGCTAATGAATCTGTTCTCCACCAAGATTTTGCATACTTCTTGTCACACTCTGAAGTAATAACCCCTACCACTGTCTGATATTCCAACATGCACACAATGGACACGACATCCTTTTCTTCCCAACTCCAATCTTGTTCCCAATCCCTCTGTATCAGGCTCATATCCTTTCAATAAACTTGCATCCAAAACCTATTCCTTACATCCTCCTCCCACCACCTATTCCAGTCCTGTCACAGGCATCTCCTACCCCATCAGCAGCAGGGCCACTTTTGGAAGCAGCTGTATGATCTATGAACTTAGCTGGAACCACTGTGTCACATTCTATGTGGGCATGATCACCAACTAGCTGTCTGTCTAATTGAATGGCCACTGCGAAACTGTGGTCTAGAGACAGCTGGACCACCTAGTTGCTGAGCATGCTGTCCAACACTATGTGCTTGACCTCAGCAACTGCTTTGCAGTCTCTGACTTGTGGATTCTTCCCACCAACACCAGCTTTTGTGAATAGCACACGTGAGAACTCTCCGTGCAACATATCCTCCGTCGTGCCGTTGACCTTCACTAATCCCTTTCCCTGCACCTGTCTATCCTCTTCCCAGCTCCCACTCCAGCCCTGCACACACCTTACATCCTTGCAGAACGTCTGTATAGACCTTTCCCCTTCTCTGCTTTTCACTCCCCCCCCCTCCCCCCCTTTCCCTCCTCAAGCAAAATTTCCTGATGCGGCACCTAGTAGCCCACTATCCTGTCCCTACACGCTGCCACAGGCAGGACTAGCACCTTCCTCAATATGTAACGGGCTATCCCCCCCCCCCCCCCCCCCCCCCCCCACACACACACACACACACACACACACACTCACTGCTCCGCACCTCTTTTGTACCCACAACTACCTACCACAACAAATATGCAATAAGGAAAACGTGGTTCCACCTTGGACAAACACAGTTTCTCTTGTCTTACTAGCCAAGCGTGTTTTGGAGTTTTCCTATCTTCAGTTGGTTTTATTTATTATCTTATTATTACATATTTGTATTCACAAGTCTCTTTGGTATTTGTAGTACAGCTATGATTATTGCCTTCCGTTATGTCATTTTTTGTAGATTTTGTGTTTTCGTGCTTCTGCAGGATGTCTAACTGAAGATGGAGAAACTTCACTGAAACGTGGTAGTAAAACAAGAAAAATTGTGTTTGCTGAAGGCAGAACCAAATTTCTCTCATTATATATTAGGAAGCAAGTGCAGACAAAGAAAGAGATTCAACCACAAAATGATCACCACACACACTCCTTTGTCATTTATTTACTAGCTTATTGACTTTTTCTTATCACTCTGTTGACAGTTTTCATTTTATCAATTATTTGTTTCTGTCCTGCGTATAATCTTTTGTACTGATATTCTCAAACTGTGCTTTGAATTTTGCAGGTCTTCAGTATGTTTCTGGATACTCTAAATGAACTAATTCTAGCACATAAAGATGATTTACATGATTGGATATACATTCTGCTTACACGTCTCATGAATAAACTTGGTGGAGATTTGCTGGGTTCAATCCAAAATAAAATACACAAGTCATTATCTATTGTAAGGTAAGTGTTAAATTTTAAATTTGCAAAATGTGTTATCTGTTCTGTGTTGAAGTAGGTATTCAGATTTGAGTTTTACATTACTACACAAATTAACAAATTCTGTTGATGTAAGACAATAGTAGCTTTCATAATTTTGCGCTTTCATATTCAGAGCCAGCTGGGGAATCTTAGCAGCAGAAAACAAGAAAGAGGTGCAACTATTCATTTGAATTATGAAAGGGAGCTTTATATTTATGGTCCCCCCGCCCCCCCACCCGTAGCAGTACACATTTTTATTAAATGTTTTATCTGTGTTTTTAGTCATGCGTTCTCTCCCTCCCTCCCTCCATAATCCTCTACAACTATATTTAGTTTTAAAATTTTCCATTATAATATTTTTAAGATGCACATGCAACTTGCCAAAGTGGTGTGAAAGTTTTAAATCTCATTTGGCTGTGTGTGCTGCTGTTTTCTAAGTTTGCTTAATATTTCTAATAATATTGTTTTTATATTTTCTTGCTTTATCCTGCAGGGAATCATTTCCACTGGAACTCCAAATGAATGCAATTATAAGGTTCCTGGTTGATCAGACTCAAACACCCAATTCTAAAGTTAAAGTAGCTGTTCTTCAATACTTGGCCCAGCTTGCATCCTATATGGATGCCTCATCCTTTAACCCAGGTGCCCGAGAAGCAGCTGCAGCTTTAGCCAAAGTAATCAGTTGGACAAATGATCAGAAATCAGCTGAAATCAGAAAAGCCGCTCAGAACGCTCTAATTGCATTATTCAACCTGAATACACCTCAGGTGACAATGATTTTGTCATCACTGTCTCCAGATTACCAGGTAAGCATACATTATCAGGAAACACTTTCACTTATACATTGTTTAATTATGTGTAGCTTGAAACTTCATGTAGATTAGCTTGTGTGGTAATTAATAGTGATAATGTTAAGATTTAGGACACTCGATGTGGAACTGATTATTACTGCAATTCTGTTCAAATTCTGCCTCTGTATGTATAGCATTATGACAAACATTTATACTTGATGCACACTATTTCTGCTATGCTGTGAGCTTTGTTTGACTTTTTTTATCACTGAGATGACTATTTTTGTGAAAACCATCAGTGAACATTGTATTAACACATTGCCAGTATAATAATGTCATGTGACGAGGGCCTCCCGTCGGGTAGACTGTTCGCCTGGTGCAAGTCTTTCAAGTTGGCGCCACTTCGGCGACTTGCGTGTCGATGCAGATGAAATAATGATGATGATTAGGACAACAGAACACCCAGTCCCTGAGCGGAGAAAACCTCCGACCCAGCCGGGAATCAAACCCGGACCCTTTGGATTGACATTCTGTCGCGCTGACCGCTCAGCTACTGGGCGCGGACATTGCCAGTTATTGTACTTTCTGTAATTTTGTGTCGTATTAAACATCTTGATTCCTGTAGTGATTCAAGCAACAATGTAGAAATCTTTTTTACCATTACATTTATATTTGGCAAGCCACAAATCATGCATGGCAGGTTTTACTTATCACTAGTATCACTTCTGCCTGCCCCACCTTGTTCACAATCAAGTGTAATATGATGTGGGAGAAGAATGAGACCCCCACCACTTGTCTGTTACCTCCAGTAATTGTTTGTTCCTGACTCCAGTGGCAATGTTGAAGTCAAAGCTCAGTGTTCTGCTCTCCCGGCCTTTTTTGTCAGCTTTCCTGACCTTGGAGCCACTACTTCTCACTCCTGTAGCTCCTCAGTTGGTATCATGAAGCTGGGTGCTCCCCATTTCAGTCCTCATACTAAGGAAAAATCCCAGCAGTACCAGAAATTGAACCCAAGTTGTCCACATAGCAGCCAGAGCTATCGAGATAGACACCAGGGCAATATGATCAACACAGTTTATAGTAGTATGTTGTGAGAATTTTCTAGAAAAACACATTACACAAAATTATTTTGTTCTGTAGTTAAAGGGGTTCAGAAAGATGTAGAAAAGTTTTTTATAAATTGCTGAGGTGAACAAGAAAGTAACGGACAGGATAATTTTTTTTTTTTTTTGTGATTGGGGTGATTCAGTAGGGTAAGCTGTTGGTTGTAGTTTGTTGCTGTCGCACTCAGTCTTATTGTAGCATGGCAGCTATGAAATCTGTATATCTTTTATGGAGACAAGTTCTTTACTAAAGGCAGTAATCTCTAAGTTCATTACTCTTGATCAAACGCAGTCCTAAGAAATTAAACCAAAATTATGCCATCTATTTCGTAATGATATCACACATGTACACAATTTATACCTGAGAAGAACAGTGTTGTCTTTTATGCAAAACTTTAACATTTTTTGCTCGTCTCTCACTCTTTTGTTTCTTTTCATTTCCCCCTCCCTCTGCCAAATAATTGTATTTTTTCCCATTAAATAGTGAAATATTGCTGAAATGTTCAATCTAGTTTGTAATCAACTGTCCTTAACAGCCGTTGAATTCTATGTTGTACACTCCTGCCTGAAAATATAATACATATAAATTAAACAGTGGCCAGTATGTGCTTCAACAGTTGGTCAGTTTTATATCCTCATGTTTCTGGCCTCACACCTTAATGAGGTCTTTGAACTTTGTTCGGATTAGAATACAGTGTGCAATTAAATGGTTTGCTAGTGTATCGATTGTCATGCGAGGGAGCTATGAACTAGTAGACAGTTCATTCAAGTCCATCACATGAAATGTGTAATAGGAGTAAAACTCAGTCACTAACAGTATCATCACTGTTGTTATCAGTAGTAGTAGAACTTTTAGTTGTAGTGGTGGTGGTGGTTCTGGTTGTAGTTGGAGGAGGATAAATAGAGTTGTAGAACTAGAGAGATGAAATTTGAATCATGTGAGAAATGTTAATGTAAGTACACTTCGACAATAGCAAAATCAAATGCAGGTTTATATGAAGTCATTTAATTGTACAGGAAACAGCAGCAAGCCTTGTAAATAGCCATGTAAGGCGCAGTAGCACGGGAAGTTCGCCCCCATCACCATCACCACATGTTCAGTCTCCAGCAACTCCACAGTCTAGACCTTCTCTGGAGATGGATGAGGGAAGTCTCAATCCAGAAGAAGTGTACAGGTAACTAGAACCTCTTTTGTTGATATTTCTTTGTTCTTAGTCTATGGAGCCTTAATTATTATTTATTTATTCAAATCAGAAACAAAACCATACATGGTTATTACCATTAAAAACAAATGAAAGAATAACTGCTCTTTAATTTCACTCAGACTCACAAATAGATCTTCTTCCATGCAAGGTGCAGACCACAGTAGGTAATCCAGTAGATGCTCCAAGTTCTGTGGTAATTGCAAAAGGTAGTAAAGGAAAAAGATGGTGCATGGCTAGCCCACCATTCGTAGCTATAAATGCCTAATTTGGACTGAAAACGTTGCCGGCCGGAGTGGCCTTGCAGTTCTAGGCGCTACAGTCCGGAACCGAGCAACCGCTATGGTCGCAGGTTCGAATCCTGCCTCGGGGCATGGATGTGTGTGCTGTCCTTGGGTTAGTTAGGTTTAATTAGTTCGAAGTTCTAGGCGACTGATGACCTCAGAAGTTAAGTCGCATAGTGCTCAGAGCCATTTGATTGAAAACATTGTGTATTGATTGACCAGTACCATGTAAAGCAGCTTGTGTGCTTTGCATTAGAAATGAACAAGATTTTGAGAAGTACTATGAGAGAACTACAGAAAAGTACACAACCCAGTATGGTGGTAAATGACTGAAAAACCACCAAACTTTTGGCAAGAACTTTCAACAATACTTGCTTTTGATTTATTCCTTTATTTTCTCATTCATTTCAGTACTCCCTCTTCGTCTTTACTCCTCTTCATTGAATTTCATTTTTAATGTGTGAATAATAACCACTGGTTTTGTTTCTTCTGTGATATTCATAGTGCTTAACAGAAATAAGCAAATTTTTCAATTTTACCTGTAGTCTTCAGAATATATTTTTATGATACTAGTAATAACAAATCTCTGTGGTGAGTGTCCATTGAGATGAAGCATTGTGTAAATTAAAACTGTTTTCTGGGCTAGAAATAAATTTCCACATTTCACATAATGCAGCACTACTACACAAGATGTTGCGTTTGTAACGTGCGCGTGGGGCACACAATACTCCTTAAAGCCTGTACTATGGTAAGTTGACGGGCTTCACCTTATGAGAAAGGATTTTTGTATAGAAATTGACCGCGTGTACCTGAATGGAGGCAAATCAGACTTACACCCACTCTGTAATAACAATGATACGTCATGCAAGTCCGAAATGCAACTACACGTCAGGATGGACAAGAAACAACACAGAATATGCTACCAATTTGCTAATAATACGGTCGCCAGCCTAATTAGGCATTAACTGAGTTTCTTCCCTGTACAAGTTGATGTACGTTCATACAAAACAACACGTAATAACACTGCATAATATGGTAAATTTTAGAACCAGAAAATCTACCGAACTGATAATTTCACTTTCTGTACTAATATGGATAAACCATAAATACACAACATTACACTATAATGTTTACTACAAAACTTCGTACTGTCTATTGATCTGATTAAAATCGGGCATAGGTTACCCTAGAAATAGCACTTTGGAAACACAAACACAATGTCAATTTTGATAAAGGTAAAACACTGATAAATTTTGGTTTTTTGATATTGACTTTAACTTTACTGATCAAATCAGTTTAGAACACTTCAGAACTCAAATGAATAAAAAAGGGGGGGACCCTGAAACTGTTATGATCTCTGTATACAAAAAATTTAATTACTGAAATCATTGCGTGCTCAAAATTTCCACTATATGAGTTACTACTCTTTTTATCTTATTTCCTGCTCATTTAAATACCATTATATCTGTCTCGACATAATTAAACTTCATTACTAAACCAATTTCAAAATTATCTTCCAACTTTGTCAGACCTTCGTTATCTATCTAATGGTTCATTAACAAGACAGTTCCTTAAACATCACTCTAACATAGCTAGGTCTGCAGGTAATTATTATTAACATAAACTTTAATTCTTCATTTCGGGACGCTCGGATTGCACAACATTTGGAAAGGACCCTGGCTAGGTTAGTTGTGAGGATAATTAAATGATAGGACAGTTCTGGTAAAATTTAAGTTGTTATTGAACAGTATGGAACAAAAGTAACACTGGTCCACACGAATACAGTACTAAAAGTTTCAACCTGTTCGTATCGATGCGGCGGTTGGCGGGCAGCGAGATGGCGAGGCACAGAGCACACATACAACCACAGCAATGGCTCGTGATGTATCGGCACTTTACTTCTTCATAACGTCGCAATGCTTTTCCATTTAGTGCCTATGGAATTTTGCCATGCTGTATAGGCGTCGGAATGGCATATCCGAGGCTCAATGAAACTATGTCTTCCAGGAGAGCCTCCTCGATCCGGACCGGGTTGCTCAGACCAATGCCAAACTCCAACTACTACTGCTGAGCCCGTTATGCCATGCAGCGCCCGTGTGCATTTTCCCGCGCTCGCCTGCCATCCACCTTTTACCGCTCCCTTACAAGCCGGGTATTCACCCGAGGTTTTGATTCTACGTATCCTAATACATTGCCTACGTATGGACCAGACGCACAATTACAACTTTAACATCTTACAACAGTTACAACATTTGTTACACTTCAATTCTATTATAATATTGCTTGAAATTTGACATAAACATTAATATTCACATCGAAAATTGTTTACAGTTTCTTTATCATAATGGCATGAAAAAAAAAGAAATGAAATCAGAACATCGATTACACTAATTTATCGAAAAATCAGAAAAAAATTATTATATGTACAATAGTACAGCGTTGTTGTTGTTACACGCTGATATGTAAGAACTTTGGAAAGTTTGTTAAACATGTCATCCCACACTACGACCATTGTGAAACAAGAGTGGCACATTGTCAGAACAGAATTCAGGTCCCAGTTTTCCTTCAGACTCAGTTGTGCTACATTACGAATAACAGATGTAACATAGTGTGTGAGGGAAATAGCACGGTAACTGGAGACGTCCTCCAAAGTTGAAGTACATGCAACAGTAAGATTGTTGCAGGCAAAACATGTACTTCCCGTAGTTCCCAAAGTGATAATTCACCACTCACCACCCAATGTACAAAATACTCTGGCCCATTCTTATGACACAGCTACTCTTAACCCTGGCCACATGTGTCATACTCTTGTGGAAAACAAAATTTCTAAATATGCACAGTGCACCACAGCACATCATATTCAAGACCTATCACCTGTGAAAGCAGTCATGTTATTTACTGCTCCATTGTAACTTTTATGTGGACATGATTACCTACCAGTTATCTACCCGAATGAATGGCCACTGTGAAAATGTATCCAAGAGCAGAGTTAACCACCCAGTTGTGGAACACACTACTGAGCACAACATACTCGATGTCAGTGGCTGCTGAACAATCCATGTCCCCATGTCCCTCCTCCCCCAATGTCAGCTTCTCTGTACTGCATAGATGAACATTGCCCTTATACATCCTTCTATCCTTCAGTCCTCTTGGCTTATCCTGTCGTGTTGCTGCACCTTCCTCCCAGCTGTCAGCCACCCTCACCACCAATACTTCCTCCCCTTCCCCACCAACCCTTCCCCCTCTCCACCTTCTTTTTCCCTTTCCTTACTAGACCTGATACAACCCTTGCCCAAGTCTAGCTGCAGTACTGGTACATGTAGTTGGGCAGTACAATATACACCTGCAGGTGTATGTATATGTGTATTCTGCACTAGTTAGCTCTGTAGACAGACATCGTCCAAGCTCAGCAACATTGTTAGTCTTGTTTTTGTGCCTTCAATCACTCGACACCAGAACTATACGGTGAGATGTTACCTTTACCCATTTAATTATTTATAGTGCACCAAGGAATTTCCGTTACATGTAGCACAAGTTAGATTAGAGAAGCTTGCATTAGATTTTCCTCTAAGTCACATATTGTGTGAGGTGGTGCAGTTGTGTTTAAAACATTTGAGTGGAATGTAGTTCAAACTCATTTTTGGTTATTCTGATTTGGATTTCTCATAAATCTCTTGCGGCAGAGGATTTTAACCTAATTAGTCCTGCTCTTTCCCACCCACACCTGGAGGGGTTTGAAATTTTGTAACCCTATTTAAAATGCAGTGCAGTATCACATGTCAGTGTAAAATACATTTAAGACTACATATTCAAAACGATTCACAAAATCAAATTTTTCATTTCCTATTTTTCTAGGAATCTGTATCTGAATGTCTTCAGAGCTGAAGATCACAGTTTATGAACATTTCAAAATAAATTTATTGCCTTTTGGCTTTCTCTGTTACTTGTCATTGGAGTTACATACAAATATTTTTAGAGTTCAGAGGTCAAGTATAAACAGTGTTACAAGCTTTTCACTTTGACATTGGTTCTTACAGGTAACCAGAATGAATTGGTGTTAACAATTTGAAATTATTGTGAAGCTAAATTCAAACTTACAGATGATCATGTCTGTTTTCAGAACAGAGCTTAACAGAGCATTATGTGATGCTTGAAATGGCTACGTGTTCCGAGTATTTTATTTTTATTCAAACACCCCCCCCCCCTTACAGTCATCCCAATGTTGGTGAATATAATAGTTAGTCATTATGAAAGTTCTGTTTAAAGTATTACAGTATCTTTTAAATACATTTTGTGACAACCCAAAGAAGAATTGTAATTCTGCATTGCATGAATGTCCCTGAATCATAGAACTGATACAATCCGTCCAAAAGATATTGGAAAGCAGAACTGTCATTCAGCAGTTCTGTTGATGAATTAGGCACATTTTGCAAATTTTTGTGAGCAGAGGAAAAACATTATTTTAAAAATGAAGCATTCAGCAGCTATGTTTCAGCCCAAAGTGAAAATCAAACTATAATGGTGTACTCTGAGGTGACAGAAGTCATGGGATAGCGATATGCACATATATATACATGGCAGTAGTGTCGGGTCCACAAGGTACGGAGGTATGGCAGTAGTATTGGGTCCACAGGGTAGAAAAGGGCTGTGTATTGACAGAGGTGTCTTTTGCATCCGTATGATTTATGTGGAAATGTTTCTGAATGTGACTGTGGCCTCATGATGGGCATTGACAGACTTTGAACGCCAAATGGTAGTTGGAGTTAGACGCCTGGGGCATTCCATTTTGGAAATCATTAGCAAATTCACTATTCAAAGATCCACAGTGCCAAGAGGATGCTGAGCAGCAGTGTTTGCGTAAAGTTGTCAGTGCTGACAGACAAGCAACACTGCAAGAAATAACCACAGAAATCAATGTGGGACGTACGATGAACATATCCATTAAGGCAACACAACAAAATTTGGCGTTAATGGGCTAGGGCGGCAGACAACTGATTAGAGTGCCTTTGCTAGCAGCACGTCATCACAATCATCGTGTCTCCTGGGCTCGTGACCATTTCAGTTGGGCCCTAGATTATTGGAAAACAGTGGCCTGATTAGATGAGTCTCAATTTCAGCTGATGAGAGCCGATTGTAGGGTTTGAGTGTGGCAGAGACCCAGCAAAGCTATGGACCTGGATTGTCAACAAGGCTCTACAAGGTTGCTTTGTAATGAGGTGGGCTATGCATACATGGAATGGACTGGGTCCTCCAGTCCAACTGAACCAATAATTGACAGGAAATGGTTGTGTTAGGAGACTATTTGCAGTCGCCCATGGGCTTGATGCTCCGAAACAACAATGAAATTTTCATGGTTGACAATGCGCCATGACACCAGGCCACAGTTGTTTGCGCTTGGTTTGAAGAACAGTCTGGAAAATTTGAGCGAATGATTCGGCCAACCAGATAGCCTGACATGAATCCCATTGAACATTTATGGAACATAATCAGGAAATCAGTTCATGCGCAGAATCCTGCAGTGGCGACACTTTCACAATTATAAATGGCTATAGAGGCAGCATGGCTCAGTATTTCTGCAGGGGATTTCCAACATCCTGCAGGTCGAGTTGCTGCACTACACCAGGCAAAAAAAAAAAAAAAAAGGCCCAATACGATATTAGGAAGTATCCCATTACTTTTGTCACCTCAGTTTAATATCAAGTTCCAGAGTTTTCAACTGGGTGAGCTTGTCAAAAAAGTGCTGGAAATAGCTGTATTTTTCCCAGATACATTTATATGTGTGATATTTACTAACTAAAGTGCATTGCACAAGCTGATTGTTGTGATCATATCAGTGAAAACAAGTTTATTACTCTCTTTTTGTCACTATTCAAAAGATCCAATTTTTTACCGTGTGTTATCATTAGTATGAATATTGACAACCATATATTAAAATTTATTTCTTCTGTTGTGTCTTCAGTCTTCTTACGAAGCAGACGTGTTTTACCTTCTGTGTGGGATGTTTGTTACAGTTATTTACTGACATGCATTGAGGTGGTTTTCCGCTCTTCCAGAGAATCTTTAAGTGTAGCTTTTGAAATCCCTAGATGGTTATGCAATGTCTACAGAACATTTTCCATAGAAATTGGAAGGTAGTACTTACATACATGCAGGAAGATAAGAGCTAAAACTAGCCGTGTTTCACAAGTGTTGACCATTTTGTATAGATTAACTAAAAAGAGAACCAGTTTGGCACAGGTGTCACTGCTCCGGAGTATACATGTCCATGTGGAAATTTGTGTGTTCTTCATTGACTCAAACCACTGATGTGGGTGATGGCAATAGTATCACCTAATTGACCCTGTAGGTTAGTTTCCACACATTTGCATCAGTTGGAAACGGCACACACTGGGGATGCAATGGTTTGAAAGTACTATGTGTTGTGTTCCTACCATGACTGAAAGCAGTTTTCATGGATAAGGGGGCCGGGCGCTGATAACCACGCAGTTGAGCGCCCCACAAACCTAACATCATCATGGATATGGGGTGGACACTAATACTGGCAGTTACTAGAACCAGGAAGAACAGATAAACAGTCAATATCATCCTTTTTAGACAGTGAGGTGACATCATTTAGTTCCAGTATGATGAACATAGAAGATTTATGGGCAAAGTTTAAACGGATTGTAAATTACACTGTGGAGAAATGTGTGCCGAGTAAATGGATTAAGCAAGCAAAAGACCCACCTTCATTTAGCAACGAAATTCAGAAAAGTCTGAGGAAGCAAAGGCTATTGCACTCTTGATTCAAAAGAGGCCGTGCAAATGATGACAGGCAAAAGTTAGTAGAAATTTGTGCAGCTATAAAAGGATTGATGTGCGTGCCATACGAAGTCTACCACCTCCATACCTTAGCAAAAGATCTTGACGAGAACGCCAAAAATTCTGGTCCTGCATAAAATCATGTAGCAGATCTAAGGCTTCTATCTAGGCACTCATCATAAGTCTGGTGTATTTCTAGTGAATCTCTTGTTCGCACGAAGACCCAAGTGGCTGGAATTTGTGCAAGTGACTCCTGCATATGAGAAGGGTAAAAAAACATACTGAAAAACTTACAGACCAATATCCTTAACATCAGTGTGCTGCAGAATTCTTGAACATATTCTTATTTCAAATATAATAAATTTCCTCCAGACTGAAGAGATTTTGTCCACAAATCAGCATGGTTTTAGGAAGCATCCCTCATGAGAGCTCAGCTTGCCCTTTTCTCATGTGATATCCTGCAAACTATGGATGAAGGGCAACAAGCAGATTCCATAGTCCCAGATTTCTGAAAAGCATTTGACGCAGTGCACCACTACAGACTATTAACGAAGGTATGAGCATACTGAATAGGTTTCCAAATATGTGGGTGGCATGAACACTTCTTAAATAACAGAAGCCAGTGTGTTGTCCTCGATGGCGAGTATTCATCAGAGGAAAGGTTATTGCCAGGAGTGCCCCAGGGAATTGTGCTGGACCGCTTTTATTTTCTATATAGACAAATGATCTGTGGACATGATCTGTGGACATGGTGAGTGGAAATTTAGGACTGTTTGCTAATGACACTGTGATGTATGGGAAGGATACAAGTTGGCTTAGACAAAATTTCTAGTTGGTGTGATAATAGCAGCTTGCTCTAAATGTAGAAAAATTTAAGTTAATGCAGATGAGTAGGAGAAACAAACCCTTAATGTTCTAATATAGCATAAGTAGTGTGCTACTTGACACAAGTCACATTGATTAAATGTCTAGGCGCAACGGTGCAAAGTGATGTAAAATGTAACGAGCGCATAAGGGCAGTAGTAGGAAAGGCGAGTGAGTGACTTGAATTTATTGGGAGAATTTTAGGAAAGTGTGGTTCACCTGTAAAACAGACCACATATAGGACACAAATGTGACTCCACAGAACAACCACAGAAATACAGAATTATAGTTTTGTTGATGGCCTCAGTTCTGTGAAAATGCTGGATAAAGAACGAGAAACTACATCACATGATTCTGGCATCAGTCAGATGTCGTGCGGTATGGAGAAATTAGAGGAACAAATGGAACTGCTTGAGTATTTGAGGTCCGCAGCAGGTTGCATTAAAGGAAAACTTTGAAGCAATTCAAAGTCAAGCTGCTAGTTACCGGTAGGTTCGAACAACACTCAAGTATTATGGACACACTTTGGGAACTCAAATGTGGGTACATGCAGGGAAGACAACATTGTTTTCAACGAACACCATTGAGAAAATCTAGAGAACTGGTGTTGGAAGCAAACTGTAGAATGAGTTTACTGCCGCCAACATACACTGCATGCAAGGACCATGAAGAGAAGATGCAAGAGGTTAAGACTCGTGTGGAGTCATATAAATACTTGTTGTAGCACTCTGTTTGCTAGTGGAACAGAAAAGGAAGTGACTATTAGTGGTACAGGGAATCCTCTGTCAAGCACTGTTTGGTGGCTTGCCGAGTGCATATGTAGAGGTAGATAAAGAAGGCAAGTAAAATTTGTAGAATAAAGACTAAGGTGGTCTGTATGCCATGTATTAGGTCTCTGTAAGAAACAAAGGAAAGTGGTTGAGGTGTTCACCTCACCTTCAGGAGTGGGCTTTGTGTTCCTATCCCACAAACTTGATTTGCATTTTTCATTGGTTTTTTAAATAATTGCAGATAAATGTCAGAATGGTTCCTTAAACAGTCCATGGCTACTTTCCTTTTCATCCTCTTCTAGCTGGTTTAGTATCCCTCTTAAACTCCAACCCTCCTACATGAGTGGTCTGCAAGTAACGATTTACATAAATAGCAGGTCAGTATGTAATTTTTTTTTAAAATCAATATACTGCAGGGTTTCTACCTTTCAAATTTATTTTCTAACTTTCTGTTAATTAGGAATCTTTGTGTTTTGCAGGTCACTCCACAGAACAACCACAGAAATACAGAATTATAGTTTTGATGGTGGCCTCAGTTCTGTGAAAATGCTGGATAAGGAACGAGAAACTACATCACACGATTCTGGCATCAGTCAGATGTCTTGCGGTATGGAGAAATTAGAAGAACAAATGGAACATCTTCTGTCAATTAGTAGAGAACCTACAGTAAGTATTTAATAACTAACTCAAAGTTCTGAGCTTTATTAGAGATATTGTTCGATGACTGGATGGATAAATAGAAAATTTGGTTCAGCCAGATTATTAGAACCAGTGACACACAATACACAATGGAAACAAGAAATATCCCAGTCTGTGAAGCATATTGTGTGGAATAGCATACCTTATCAGGAAACTTTAAGATACAATTCCAGTTTGGTGTGTGAAATGACTTAAGTTGCACAGTTGTAGTCACTTTACTATCAAATGGGACTTCTGTTAGTAACTCAGTGGGATCCTTTCTGGTAGTGCAGGCGCACAGCAGCGGCAACTCCCATGGAGGCAGCTATAGCCATGCAATTTTCCTGCTCTGCAAAGCAGTTCATTTGAAACAGCTGTGTGCAGTTGGAAGTACTGTCATTGCAGCTTGTCTTAGTCTGTGGCAGCTCAAAATGAATTATTCACAGCTCATTGAATTAGCATGAGAACATCTAGGATTGTTTATCTCCAAACACTGTGAATACGAACATAGTAGTAGTAGTAGTAGTAGTAGTAGTAGTAGTAGTGTTAGTGTTAGTGTTAGTGGTTGGTGTTGTTGTAGTTGTGAATATGTGAGTACAGATCATTTCACTGAATTCCTTCGTGATGCATCTTTATTAGAGTTTTTTGTGGTTCCTACTTGGAACATATCCTGCAATGAATCTGAAAACCTAAATCCCTGGGTGATGAGCTATTAACAGTCAAACTAGATTAGTATAACCAGTCCTAATATGGATTTTGATCTGCACTAAGAAACACTACTGCAGCCTACATATCACAAAGGCAGAACTGAAAATATCTTTAAAAACTATGGAGGAAAGGCATCTGATGTCTCTTAAGACATACTCCGTATACACTGACGACACAAAACATTAGGATCACTGCCCACCATGAGACTGAATGACACCTGCTTGTGGTGTAGGCATGTGATACAGTAAGGAAAGTATATCAGTGGAGAGCAGAGGTGAAAGGGGAAGCATTTTAGTGACAATATTATCTGCAAATTGGGAAATCCACCAACATTAATGACTTTCACAGTGAAGTTCGTTGGCTGTTCATGTGCTGCTACCATGAGTATGTATGGAAGGTGGTTGAAGGATAGTGAAACCATGAGTAGGCGACAAGCCTCATCGCAGAACATAGAGGTTGGAGGCTTGCCCACTTTGTAAACCAGGGTAGACAGTGATACATGCAAACCTGACTACAGAGTACAATGCTTCTGTAGATATGTGTGTTTAGGAGCACACCTTTGATGACCCCATGTTGACTCCACGAGATCATCAAGTTTGGACCGTAGATCATTGCAAGTGTGTCAGCTGATTAGATGAATCACATTTCTCGTTACACCAGGTCAAAGGTTGTATTCTAGCATGCCACCGTCCAGGTGAACAGCTGCTTGAAATATGCAGTTGTCATAGTTGTATCATTTTCGTATATGAGCAGGCACGTGCGTGCACGGCTGCTTACACACACACACACACACACACACACACACACACACGCAAACCACTTTTATAAGAAAAAACTTGCATGTATGTGTATGATACTTCCATGCCTTCTGTTTGATACCACATATCATGAGAAATAGGCCTGAATTATTATTGAATGCTGACAACCTCTCAGTTATGGTGGCCGTCCTTTGCTGGCCTGATGGTATGCAAAAACAATGTTTTGACACACATTTTATGGAAAAAAGGTGTTTTTCTATTGGGAACTTCATTGGGAGTGAATGGCTTTTTAAAAAGTGGCTACCAGCAAAAGACAGAGGACCATTGTATATTTGGCAAAGAATATCGTTTACAGTGCCAGGTTAGAAATACCTTATTAATGTCCATATCAATTTCATTGACACTTCTTTTCAGACTGCAGGCAAAGAATATGTAGCAATTTCTAACATGCAGAATAAAAAGTAAGAGCTTTAACGAATTTTTCCCTCTTTCCTGCCCACAAATGAGCTGTGGTATTTGCAACATTTCTCTGATTTTGGCTCTCTAATGCTGCTAAGTGAAGGAAATTATTTCATTAAACATGTGTATAGGTAAAGCAATGTTTTGTGGTTTGACAGTGTGACCACTGATGTGAATAAAAATGTCATTAATAAAAAGAGCTTCTGCTATGACTCTTATGGTTGCAAAATAGTAATGGGATATTAGCAGTCACCTTTCAAAGAGATCAATCTAAAATGCTTGTAGACCTAATGTAACACTATGAAATACAACTACATAAATCAAGAGTACACTTGCAGTGGCATGCTATTGATTGCTGAGAGTGCAAGTTCCTAAGGGCAAGTTCCTTTATATGTAGTGATCCAATTCAGGTGTTTTATGGACAACTAATGTCAGTGTTTTAAGATGCCAGTCAATACCCCTCCTCATTTATATTTTCATGTACGTCTCAAATTTTCCATTGTCACAAACAACATGGAAAGGACCATTACTATCTGCCAACACCACCACTGCCAATTATCTGCATCCAGTGTGTTGCGTCTACTCAATCATGCAGTGCCTTCAGTAGATATGGGTGTAACTGCCTAAACAAGTGACTACAAGATATCTACTGCTGTGCCTCAATGAGTGTAATAAGTTAAACTTAATCCCTTGAAAATGAGCTTCCATGTCACTGTTGGCTGCCAATTATCAGCATGACCTTCCTTGACATTATCCTTTTTTCCTGACTCTCAACAGTCGACTAGCATCTTTGAACAAATATGTTTGTTGTCACATGAAAGTTGATCTGTATCATTACATAAAATGTTAATCTTCAAGAAACAACAGTCTCAAAATATTTCCACACCTCTGAAGAATTCCATTGCAATACTCAAAGGATTGTTATAGGTAGGAGGCTACACACATCAGGTTATAACCAACTAGTTGCACTTCCATCGTGGATGTACTCCACTTAGATTTTCATATAGCCACAAAACCATTTTTGTGCAAGAATATTGTTCTTTTATACTCTAAATTATTTCTTTTAACACTGTCCCAAATATTTATAGTTCCTTCTGAAATATCCATCATTTATTACATCAGATGCAGTACTTAGATACATTTGAATATTAAAAAATACTTTTTCTGTTCTGTAAAAACATTCATATTTTTCGTAATAAAGAAATTCATTATATGATATGGAAGAGGTCTTAATAGAAATTCTCCTCAGTTACTTGAGTCTTTGAAAATGGTAATTGGTATTAAATAGACAGTTATGGGGACACATGAAACAAAAGTTAGGCTAAAGTAACGCTTTTTTTGGAAATAATTGTTGTATTTACAAATGATTGCTTTGTTTACTTATAAGTAGAAGGTTTTGAAGTTGACACCAGTTTTCCACATTTGCCTATGCTAGAGTATCATATTAACATTAATTTTTTCCTTACAAGGGTAGTTAGTTCACACAATCACAACGAGATGTCTGTACTCTGGGTAGAAATCTGTGATGTGGCGTCTCTTTGTTGTTGTTCCCATGTAGTAAAATGTGAGGATAGAAAAAACAAAATTTTGATTTGTTATTAAGTACTTCGTAAAGGAAGGTATGAAAGCAAAGGAAATTCATGCCAATTTTCAGAACACACAGGGAGACTGTGCATCTTAATTTTCAACTATTGCCAAGTGAAGAAATGAGTTTAAGTTTGGTCAAGACAGCTTAGATGATGATGATCCACTGTTTCAGATGTGCCACCATTTCAGAAGTTACAGCAATAGTGCGTAGAATGCTCATGGAGGATCATCGATTGAAAATGCAAGAAATTGCTGAAGCTTTAAGGATGTTATCTGAATGGGCACATCACATTTTAACAGTGGAATTGGATATATGAAAATGATCTGCTGGACGAGTGCCTTGGCTCGTAATGCAGGTTCAGAAATGTATTAGAATGAAAATGTCTAAATGTTGTTTGACCCTGTTCATAGCACTACTAAACCCCAGAGACGAGACAACCATCAAAGCAGTAGAGACTTGTTGATTCACCACCACCGAAGAAAGCAGAAGCAATACAGTTGGGTGGTACGGTCATGTTGTCAGTTTTCTAGGATCCAAAAGGGATTCTGCTGATAGTTTATTTTCCAACTGGTCAAACAATTATGGAACAGTATTATGCTGACCTGGACTAACTACAGTAAAATATCCATGAGAGAAGTCCAGGTTTGGCAAGGAAGAACATCATCTTTCATCAACACAAGTACCATTGAAATGGCAAAAATACACAAACTAAAATACTAAAATACAAATTGCTGCTAAACCCACCTTATTTGCTGGATTTGGCTCTGTCAGTCTTCTTCTCTTCCTCAAGCTGAAAACTTTCCTCAGTGGACAGACATTCTCTTCAAACAAAGGACTGACAGTTGAAGTTGATGGATATTTTGCAGAGCTGAGATCAAGGCACTGACTGTTGCTGGGTAAAGTACAGTAGTGTAAACAGAGACTATATTGAAAAATAAAAAAGTGAGATAAGTCATTTCTTTCAATCCCATTCCAAGAACTTTTCAAGCTACCCTTGTATTTCAAGTTTTTGGAGTACCAGTCAAAAAATTTGTAAACCTCAGGAGACATCACACTAATGCCATGTAACACTGTCTCTAACCATCATATGAGCTGGAATCTAAAATTTTCGGGACTATTGTCACCATCTGGAAAGTAGAAGAGTAGATCTTTGCCCCACTAGGTGGCTAGAGCTGCGTATCTGATGAGTCAGTGTGCAGGGTGGCATTCAGCTGGGAGGATGTGTTGCATGTCCAAGTGATTTCCGTAATTCTCTGTGTTGGGTGTGTGATGATTTTACAATGGATCCGCGAACAGAACAGTGCGTGTGTATCAAATTCTGTGCGAATCTCAGGAAAAGTGCTTCGGAGACCCTTGGAATGATTCAACAGGTGTTTGGGGGACAGAGCATGAGCCGTACACACGTGTTTGAGTGGCATGCTCAGTTCAGGGCCAGCTGTACAGACGTCGAAGATGATGCTCACACTGGAAGGCCCATTAGTCGCACAATGCCAGACATTGTTGCCAAACTTCAACAACTGGTTTGTGCGGATCGATGTCGAACCATTCAAGACTTTGTGAATGAAGTGGGTATTGGTTATGGGACATGTAAACGAATGTTGACTGATGAGTTGGGTATGCATCGTGTCGCCACAAAATTTGTGCCAAAGATTTTGACTGCTGATCAGAAGGCACAGTGTGCTGAAGTGTGCATGGACCTTTGTCAGACCGCATCTGATGATCCAACCTTTTTGTCACGGGTTATCACTAATGATAACAGCTGGATTTACAGTTACGACCCAGAGACAAAGCAACAATTGCCCCAGTGGAAGAGCCTGGGCTCTCCAAGACCCAAAAAAGCAAGACAGATGAAGAGCAAAGTGAAGAGCATGATCATCGTTTTCTTTGATACCAAGGGAACTGAACACAAAGAATTTGTCCAATCCAACCAAACAGTGAATTCCTTGTACTACTGTTATGTTTTGCGATTGCTCCGTGAAAATGTGCGGCGATAGTGGCCCGAACTTTGGTGTCAAGGGAACTGACTCCTGCATCATGACAACACACCCTGTCGTGCATCCTTGCTCACCAGGACCTTTTCGGCAAAAAACGACATGGCGACACTGCCCTATCCACCGTACTCGCCTGATTTGGCATGACTT
This sequence comes from Schistocerca serialis cubense, assembly GCF_023864345.2. NCBI lineage: Eukaryota > Metazoa > Arthropoda > Insecta > Orthoptera > Acrididae > Schistocerca > Schistocerca serialis. The sequence continues at coordinate 731,649,370 of NC_064640.1, read as the reverse complement.
TGCGCGCTATTCCCAAAACTGAAACTCAAGTTGAAAGGCCGTCGGTTCAACACTCTAGAGAGGATTCAAGAAGCATCGCTGGCAGTGATAAACACCCTCAAAGAACAGAACTTCCAGAAAACGTTTGACCAGTGGCAGAATTACTGGGATTGGTGTGTACGTGCTGATGGAAATTACTTCGAGGGTTGTGGTGACCATTATTCCAAAGGTAAGGTTTTCAACAGATGGCAGCACCAGACCCGAAATTTTGGATAGCACCTCGTAATAACCTTAGTTTATCAAGGAAGACAAAGCACTAGTTTGTCAAGGAAGAGGATCTACGAACTTCTTCAGGTGTGTCTGCTAAAGCAAACTCATTGACGATTAGGTGCCATGGAGATACAGAATTGTGTAGATGTTGATTGCTACATTTTGCCTGTTGTTCAGAATAGTCCCAACATTTCTATTGGATTGCAATTAGACTAGTTGGGGTGCAGTAATATGCATGAGTGTTCATCGAACCAGGAATGTTTGCAAGCAACCCTGGGAACACAGTTGTTGTCATTTTGGAAGATGGAAGTGTTCACAGCATGACATCACGAAGACAGGGTAACACTTGGCCACCGAGAGTATTGAAGTAAACATCCTGGTTCATGTTCGAGGTAACATGAAGGAGAGGTGAGCTGCACGGAACCAGTCTACATACTGATGATTAAAACAACAAACAACATTAAGTGCAAAAAATTAATTTTCTTACATTCGTTCATAAAAATCTATTAGTGAATACACGCTATTTTATTAATTACATACACATTGAATAGGAAATCAATATAATGAAAGTTATGATGTGCAAACCCCCCCCCCCCCCCCCCCCCCAACCCCACACACACGCGCGCACGCACGCACGCGCACACACACACACACACACTGTCTCTAATTACAATGGAACACTAACAACAAAGCAATAAGCCTATTATACTTTTTAATTAGGCATGAAGTGTGGGTAGCAGAAATCCCTGTCTCTTCATCCTGATGTCAATTTCCATAGGAAGGCATGAGTCGTGCAGGTGTAGGAAAAAAGGAAATTTAGTACAACTGTGAATACAAAATTTATACTGTTCCAAGAAAACAATGTTCAGCATTTGCACTAAGCTGACCCACACTCCATGCCTAATTAAAAAGTATAATAGACTTATTGCTTTGTTGTTAATGTTCCATTGTAATTAGCGGTGTCAACCAATTCTGCAGATTTTCTTCGTGAATCTGGCAATGCGATTTAGTATGGTTCACCATCACACCTTCCCAGATACTTTATTCCAACTGCTGCAGTGGCTCAAAACTTTGATACTATATGTCCGGAAATGTTTAACCAATAGACACATCACTTTATATAAATGATTTGACACACAATTAGGCACGATTTTAAAATTTTATTTCTGGGCATCGAAAACACTTCCACACTCTTGGCTTCCTTCCTTCTGCTTCCTTTTCACCACTGCACTCACCACTTGGTGCTCCAAGGTCAAGGATGAATATTTGAAAATTGACTATGAACGAAATACTGTTCTGTGTGAGTGTTACAGTCATTTACATTTTTACATAGTATCATATTCTAATTTCTATTTAATACTTACTAATAACATTTGTTTAAGTAGGTCTAAAGAAAGTAATGTTTTTTCCGTCATGACAATATCGATATTTTTCTATACACAGTTTCATCAAAAAATTTTAATTTTTCATAGTTACATTACTTTCAGTACAGTTGTTATGTTATACATGCATTTAAAGGAGTAACCGTTGACTTGGATTTCAGCATTTCTTCTCTGTATAGTTTTGAGCAGAGCTGGGAGCAATTATCAAACAGTAAGCTTTTAGGTTTCCCCACATTTACAAAAAATACATACTCAACGTGTCTCTTCCCATTATTTTCTCATAGCATGCGCTTCTGTACTGTAACATCATTCCGGAAATTCCGACTTGCTTTTACAGCTTGTTCTTTATCAGAAGGTTTCTTCCTCCTCCTAACCTCTACGTCTTCAACAGCTTTTTATCTCTGCTGAACACATGCTGTCTCTTTAATTTAATTTTCTACAACATTGACTTGTGTTACTAATTTTTTTCGTGAGCTACTGTAACCTTTGCAAACATATCTTAATGTAAAGATGTTCCGTCTGCACTGAATACACATTCCTCCTCTTTTTTCCCTAGTATCTAGTTTGCTATCACTAATAGTTGGCTTCTTTATTCACATTGTGACATAACAACACTAATAATTCTTTCAGTTTGTGTGTCTTTTTCTTGAAATGTTTCTCTTCTATTAAAAATTGGTCTGAATTTTACACATCTTCATCATTTTGAATCCACATTGATACTGTATTGTATTTTCAGGCAAAGCTGTTTCCCTACCACTTGATATGTACTCCTCCTCACTGTCACTAATATCCACTAATTATAGGCTTCTTTATTCATATGTTGCAAAGGGATTATAAATTCATCATCACTACTGTTACGTCATCATTACTACTAATTGAATTGCACTTGTCATTGTGTACGTCTGCTTTTACCTACAAGTAGGCAAAATCTTTATCGGACATTTGAGGCGTAAATTATAACCTCAAAAAATAATTTGTTTGAGTGAAAAGAGTGGCGTATCCTATGCAACTGTAGTGGATCTTTTTTGTTTTGTGGCAGAAGGACATTAGCTGTCTACAAATTATTATTACTGTTTACTGGCATTTTTACGCCAGTAGACCGGTGATTCTGTTACATGAAGTGGTTTGCAAACGTGGTGTGTTTGTGTGTTTGTGTGTGTGTGTGTGTGTGTGTGTGTGTGTGTGTGTGTGTGTGTGTGTGTGTGTGTGTGTGTATTTTTCTGCTTTCATTGATTTATGTATTCAGAGTATCTTATTCTAAACTTTTTTTGTCTTTCACATGTATGCTTAATGATAGTCATTGAAGGTTAATTGACGTATGTCTGCACAACTTCCAACAGTGTTGGTAACTTCACTTTTCAGAGTCGTCGCAGATCGTGTTGAATATGTACCAGAATGTTTTTCCCTTCATCTCAAATATTCGTAAAACTTGTTTGGTAATTCCAGTAACTGAGGACGAAGTGTAAAGTACTCACCACTTTCTTTTTAATACATGTATAGCTCATTCACATGCCTTTGGCATCCTTTTAATAGCTAAAGCCACATGGTAGCACTTATCTCCAAGCACAGAGGTGGTGGTGTATCCATCCCAACCTAGGAGGTTAAAGTATAACCTACTTCATAAATAGAATAGATTCTAATCTAACCTAACTTTCTTGACCCTGTCAAAAACTGACGAAGAAGATTGGATGCACTGTGACCAAGCAGTCGGCCAACGTTATTGGGCGATCTCTGTCGATGGCCTATGATGACCGTTGTCAATACTGCTGTGAACGTACTGCTGTCAGAAATCATCCTCCCCCATTTCACCACTCGTGCTTGTCCTGTGTTGTCACTACCTCATGGTGTGTGCACATTTCCCTCAATCCCCACCACACCAGAACTGGTCTGTTCATGATTAAGAGCATGAGCAGGTACAAGTGCTCATACTCAAAATGAGTGAGTGTCTTATCCTCTGATACTTTGTTACACATTTGTGAGTTTTTACTCTTCAGTAATTCATTCATTGATTCAACTTACTCCTTGCTAATTGATTATATGTGACATAATCATCAGAGAATGCCTGCTTTCTAAAGCCTTGCGCACTTGTCTGTTCCAATAAAATTTTTATTCACCTTGCCAACTATTGACAGGAAATAATTAGTAAATAGGTTACACAACACTACATTCTGCCCTGCTACTTCGGCAACTACGGGTCTTACAGTTTTAATTCCATTCTGAGACCTGTCTGTCCTCTTCATATAATACATTATTTTAGCATGTTCAATTATATTCGTAAGTAATTTACAGTTTTGCCTGTAATAATGTTCTGTAAATGGGCTGTGACTGTCTGTATTACGATATAGCTCCCATTTTCTCTCTCTGTGTGTAATAATGCCATTGCTTCTCCAAACTTATTACTTATTTCTGCTTACAATTTCTGAATGGAAAAGACCTAAATAATGCTGAAGTAAAGAATGTGCAAACTTCATATGAAACTGCAATGTAGGTGTTTATTTTCTTTGGCTGTGTTGCATTACTGTATTTCTGCCAGGAACTTTTCTGTTAAACAATGTGATTTTTAAGTCGTACACTATAATTCATGCAATTTGCACAATAATGCAACTCTTTCCATTGTCCTTAAATATAAAATTTGATGCTTTACAACTTTCATTCTATTGAAGCTTTTCTGTATACTGCGTTAAATTATGAAATAGGACAAAACTTTTATAAAGAAATGAGATACCCCCCACCCGCCCCCAAAAGCCCATATGTTTCCTGTACTACCAAGCCTAATTTGATGTATCAGTGACTGATTCACTTCAGTATTTGATGAGCTAAATTTGCTATAAAATTAACTGTGTGGGGTGCAGAGTCTTTGAATAACTCCAAAACTTTCTAAATAGCCCAAAATAATTTTTTAATGCCCTGACTTAACACATGTGGAAAATTGGCACAAACTTAAAAAGTCTCTTTTTTTTTTTTTTTTTTTGCATGTTAATAAAGTCGTTAAAACTTTGCCCAGCTTTCTGTAAAGTATTACCAGCTACTGAGTTTCCTTTTGTGACGAAATTGTAATTCCAAACTGTTTGGAATTGTCACTGATTAATCTACATCTTTATTTAACTGGTTTCTCAGTGATTTTTTAAGAGTTGGCCATAATACTTAACTTTCAAATTCCTTATTCATTGTTTCATTAAAAATAATGTTTACAGCGGTCCGTAGAACATAGAAATTGAACCAATAAGTTGTAACTTCACATTTGAGTGTGATTTGCATTTACACAGTGATTCTCAATATGCTACTGTGTGGAGGGAGCCAAAAACACTTTCTTATTAATTCAAGTCTGAAAAGTATCAGTATGGAGATGCAGGATTTTTGGTTTATGGTGGTACCCCCCTTGAATCCTGTTCACTCTTGTGCAGAAACATGACTGCTCAGAAGTGGTGGTGTAGATCATTGTATTCAACAGTTTCCACAAGAATGACATGAAAGACGCATTTTCCAAAGTAATGATGTCTGCAGACAGGTAGACACCAAAAAATTTCTTTATTAGCCAATGCTTGGAGCAGCATAGTAACTGATTGCTGTTGTGGTTAACGATACGGTCATGCATAATAACTTTTAATTATTGTGTTTGCTGATATTTTTGGGGGTTACTTTTGTTGTCATTTGAGATTTTCATTATATTCATCAATTGTATGTGTGTAATACACATGCAATTTCAAATAAGCCAAGCAACAGATGATATCATTTTTCATTAATTGTGTGATTCCCATTTTTCATTTAATTTAAAATGGACATTGTATCTTAATGTATCAATGACACATCAGATAGGAATATTAGACTCATTTGAGCATAAATTATGTTATCAAGAGGTAGATGAAAATTCGCTTCACTGTACTGCAGTTTTTAACCATTTTGAGTAGCTGCATATAAGGAGTAATTTATTAATATCAATCTACAACACATTGTTCAAATTTTTTGGTAAAAGAACACATATACAGTAGTTGAACATTAACTTATTATTGCTGTTTCCATTTTCTGTTGCAGAATTTGGATGGCCAAGATTCAGATCAAGATTACAAGAATATGCCATCGGCAGGTTTGTCACTTTAAAATAATTTCCATATAAAACTACATGCTAAGTAAAACATAATTTTACAGACATAGTAAAATCTTGAATTTCTATTGTAACAAATGATATTGCATTTGTTTTACGTGGGAATTCTGTGTAAAGCTAAAAACAGTGTATGTGGCTTCATTCACAACTTCAATATTTTTACTTTTTTAATCAGTTTGGAAAGAGTTTACTTGGGTGTAATGCTGATACTTCATCCCCATCTGTTACTGTATTCTCTGATCCTATAAAGTCTGCTTACATCACAAATTCATGAACCTTAGAAGGAACCCACTCAGGTATGTAGACTGGGCATTTTAGAACTTCATACAAAAGTATTATTATTCATGCTCTGCAATGATCTAATTGTAAGTGGCACAAGTTCTAAGGCATTTAGAGATAACATCGACAGTTTCATCATAGATGCTTTGATTTGAAGATCAGTCAGTCTTCATTTTGACCCCAAATGAAGGTGAGGTTTCTTGTATCCTTTATAAATGTGTATAAGAAAGTAAGGGAATTCAGAAATGCATTGCAATGGAAAGGAACCAGAATTAGCCACAAAATAATTTGCAAAACAATTGTGATTTAGACTGGAGATTATATTGATTTGATTTGCACAGGGAACCAGAAAAACAGCTCACTACATTTTGCACCAGAAATGAGTTTATTGTGCAGTTTCTCTCCCTGCCATTCCCTCGAAGTGCAGTAGGAGACCAGTTACCATAGCGGCTGTCACTAAAATAGACATCTCAAGGTCATCTCACCGTCCTACAGCATTGCCAGTTAGTGATAATTTCAAAACCTTTTTAAATGTTAGACATCTCTATTTTTAGTCTAGAATATAATGGAGTTCTTCACAAAATAAAATTCTTCCCAGCTGCTACGAAAGAAAATAAATAAATAAAAACTGATGTTAAAATAAGTTTTGAACAAAAGTATTTCTTTCCTTCAAGCTGCAGAAGAAAACAGAATCACTGACATGTGTGAACAGAAAATAATGTATGAACATTCTCAAACTTTACAGATGCACGTGGTACATATTTTATCTTGAAAACGTGAAAGTATTCAGAGATTAAAATAGAACACTGTAACAGGTGTGAAACTGTTCAGCCCATGTAACGAAAAATGTCGTCGGTGATGAATTTGTGTTCTGTTAGACCTAGTAGAAACTTACAGTCAGAAAGTTGTTAAGAAAACTGTGAAATTAATTTTGGTAACATCTGTGACACTATTATTGTATCGTGTCACATAAGAATGCATTTTATTATGAGACACTCCATACGCGACAGCACGCAAGTACACGTACACTATCAACAGGATTTTAGTTCCGACAGGTCACCTTAATACAACCGAAAACATTCCCTACCTCCCAAAAAATTTGTATTTGCAGATTGTACTTCTTCTTTACTGCACCCATCACCTAAATTGCTGATATATGCTGTACAAAAAAATTGTAGATACTTTCATGCCAATATTTCCATTGAAAACGAGCAAAATATATTTTTGCGTATGATTTTGTGAGACCCAAATTTAACTGCAGTATACTACAAGACTATTACCCTCAGCACACAGTAAGTGTATTTTACACAAAATTTTGCTTTTGCTGCTGCAATGTCTCTACATTGAATTAAAAATTTGTGGCCATCATTGTACTTTCTGAACCAAAAGCAGAGATAGAGGAGGCGACAAAGAACAGAGGTCTGTGAGACAGAATAATTTAATTTCTCAAAAAGACCACTCTGTATTTTTCTAGCTGTCAGATTCTCTCCTCTGTTGTAGTATTAAAGTACAGTTCTACGCACTTAACATTTTGTCAAAATTGTGAAATTGTGTAGTTTCCATTTTCATTTACATGCTCATATCTAGAGATTCTGCCATCTTTACTACACTGTTAATATGGGATACTGTCAATTTGGAATTATCACAAGGTTTTGTTGTCATTTTATGAACTTGCACAAAATTTATATTATTCCTGGCTACTTCACTATTGGCCAGCCCAATGAAAAACCTTCATTACGTATGATATGACAACCTTGTCCTTCACGCACATTGACTTGTGTAGCCCCTTGCTACTGCAGTACACTCAGCAATAAAACATGACTACACCGTTGTATGGAAGACGAAAAAAACAGTGGAAGAAAATTTCTGAAGTGTAAGAGAAAGGACAATGCAATAAGATGAAATACAAATGTGAACAAATTCGATACATGTTTTGTGAAAAACTGTCATTTTTAATGAATGCAGTACTGAGAATCTTATTTTTAATGGCGAGTAAGCTAATTGTGACCACTTTTTACAGATTTATCACATATCTAAGAGAGAAATTCATTTACAATCACCTGCTATAACGAAAATTAATTGCGGAAAAAATTTAAATCAAGTAAGCTCTTTATGTAGCCTACAGTTACCTAAATTGGAGCATCTTTTGATTCTGTATCTTCAAACTCACTGTCGCTTGTTTCTGCCAGGCATTTATCTTCGTAGGTTCCCCTATGCTGACTCTTAAGCCATGGCTCACAAAATCAGCTTCTTGCACTGCTTCCGGATGTTTTCTGTACCTCACCCAGTCATGCTGAGTAACTTTGTAGAGAGCGTCATGTGTTAGATGGTTGACAGCAGCAAGTATGACAGTAGTGTGTGTGTGTGTGTGTGTGTGTGTGTGTGTCCAACCACTTCTTGTTTAACCTGGAACTATATCAGCTCAATAGGGTTATATTGGCAGTGATAGTGGCAAGCATACCATTTGGTGTCCCATTTCATTTGCCAGTTGATCAAATTCAAATGTCTTTCTTGGACCTAGGATTTCTTTTACAGCCAGGAGTTCATCCTTCGTTTCATTGATTGAAATGAAACATTCTTTCTCTTTGACCACTCCATAATGTCTGCCTTGCGCCTATTTGGATGTGGCAGCTTTTGTGTTTGAATAGAATGATAACTGTCATTATCCATCACGGTATCTGAGTCTTCTTCCAGTGGAACAGTAGTGTGATGTTACCGCCAAGTGCGAATTGCGCGCAGTTATTCGGTTTTTGAATGCAAAGGGCACTGCGCTGATTGAAATCCTACGCCAATTGACAGAAGTATATGGTGAGTTGTGCATGGATGTCAAAAAATGTTTGTAAGTGGTGTGGAGAGTTTGCAACTGGTCAGATTGAAATTCATGATGAACAAAGAAGTGGGAAACTGTCAGTTTCTGAGGAGACAGTGTTGACGGTTGAGCAAAGCATGCGTGAAGATCGGCGGATCACCCTGGATGATCTCTGCACGTTGGTCCCTGAGGTTTCTCGAAGCAACACTCATAGAATTTTAACGGAAACATTGAACACCGGAATGTGTGCGCAAGATGGGTACGGTACCATGCATGCTGACTGAGCACCACATGCGGCAACGAGTTGAAGCTTCCTGCGCATTTCTTCACTGCCTTGCAGCTGAACAGGACAACATTCTGGACTCAATTGTCACGTGTTATGAAACCTGGGCATACCACTTTACACCTGAGACCAAGCAAGAATCGTGCCAGTGGCGGCATCCTTCTTCACCAAAGCTGCGGAAAATCAAACAATCACAGTGTGCTGGTCATGACAACGGTTTTTTGGGATTGGAAAGGGGTATTGTTTGTCAACTTTATGCCCACTGGGACCACAGTTAACGCTGACAGGTACTGCGAGACTCTGAAAAAACTCAAACGGGCAATTCAGAACTGGAGAAGATGAATGTTGAGCAATGGCATACACATTCTCCATGACAACGCTAACCCACACATCGCTCGGCAAACAGTTGCTCTCCTGCATCAGTGGAACATAATCACCCACTCACCCTATAGTCCTGACTTGGCACCCAGTGACTATCACCTGTTCCCTAAGTTAAATGAACATTTTGCCGGAAAGCAATTCAGCTCCGACTACAAGGTGAAAGAAGAGGTTCATAACTTTCTGAACAGCATGGCGGCGAGCTGGTATGACATGGGCATACAAAAACTGCCACAGTGTCTACAAAAATGCATTGAGAGAAATGGTGATTATATTGAAAAATAGCTAAATGTTCAAGCTGTAAACTGATGTAAACCATTGTAGAAATAAACAAGTCTATGTACTTACAAAAAATAGGAGACCTTACTTTTGGGACTACCCTCATAATTTGTCCTCTGGCATGAAGCCTGCAATCAGTGAACCACGATGTGTGATGATTAATCTGACACCTCCACCAGTAGGCACTTTCAAACCACCGTTAACTTGGGAGTCGTGCCATATACACTTATTGGTGTGGTTCTGTCAAACGCAAGTTTTATCTAAGTACACTACAGGTCTATTGTCCTTAGCATGCGGTAAATGCTTTGTACGTAACAACTTCGCTCTTGCTGTTTCATTTTCTTTACAGCCTATCAAAAATGTTTGCCCATCATTTTTTTTTCTGAATCAGAAACCAAGGGAGCAGAGAATACAAAGGAAGGAGGTCTATGAGCCAGAATAATTGATTTTTTCATGGGGATCACTCTGTATTGTTTTACTGTTGGATTGTATGAACATCAAGAGCTCTGATGGAAACCCAGTTCTAAGCAAAGAAGGGAAAGCAGAAAGGTGGAAGGAGTATATAGAGGGTCTATACAAGGGCGATGTACTTGAGGACAATATTATGGAAATGGAAGAGGATGTAGATGAAGATGAAATGGGAGATACGATACTGCGTGAAGAGTATGACAGAGCACTGAAAGACCTGAGTCGAAACAAGGCCCCCGGAGTAGACAACATTCCATTGGAACTACTGACGGCCTTGGGAGAGCCAGTCCTGACAAAATTCTACCATCTGGTGAGCAAGATGTATGAAACAGGCGAAATACCCTCAGACTTCAAGAAGAATATAATAATTCCAATCCCAAAGAAAGCAGGTGTTGACAGATGTGAGAATTACCGAACAATCAGTTTAATAAGCCACAGCTGCAAAATACTAACACGAATTCTTTACAGACGAATGGAAAAACTAGTAGAAGCCAACCTCGGGGAAGATCAGTTTGGATTCCGTAGAAATACTGGAACACGTGAGGCAATACTGACCTTACGACTTATCTTAGAAGAAAGATTAAGGAAAGGCAAACCTACGTTTCTAGCATTTGTAGACATAGAGAAAGCTTTTGACGATGTTGACTGGAATACTCTCTTTCAAATTCTAAAGGTGGCAGGGGTAAAATACAGGGAGCGAAAGGCTATTTACAATTTGTACAGAAACCAGATGGCAGTTATAAGAGTCGAGGGACATGAAAGGGAAGCAGTGGTTGGGAAGGGAGTAAGACAGGGTTGTAGCCTCTCCCCGGTGTTATTCAATCTGTATATTGAGCAAGCAGTAAAGGAAACAAAGGAAAAATTCGGAGTAGGTATTAAAATCCATGGAGAAGAAATAAAAACTTTGAGGTTCGCCGATGACATTGTAATTCTGTCAGAGACAGCAAAGGACTTGGAAGAGCAGTTGAACGGAATGGATGGTGTCTTGAAGGGAGGATATAAGATGAACATCAACAAAGGCAAAACGAGGATAATGGAATGTAGTCGAATTAAGTCGGGTGATGTTGAGGGTATTAGATTAGGAAATGAGACACTTAAAGTAGTAAAGGAGTTTTGCTATTTAGGGAGCAAAATAACTGATGATGGTCGAAGTAGAGAGGATATAAAATGTAGACTGGCAATGGCAAGGAAAGCGTTTCTGAAGAAGAGAAATTTGTTAACATCGAGTATAGATTTAAGTGTGAGGAAGTCATTTCTGAAAGTATTTGTATGGAGTGTAACCATGTATGGAAGTGAAACATGGATGGTAAATAGTTTGGACAAGAAGAGAATAGAAGCTTTTGAAATGTGGTGCTACAGAAGAATGCTGAAGATTAGATGGGTAGATCACATAACTAATGAGGAGGTACTGAATAGGATTGGGGAGAAGAGGAGTTTGTGGCAAAACTTGACCAGAAGAAGGGATCGGTTGGTAGGACATGTTCTGAGGCATCAAGGGATCACCAATTTAGTATTGGAGGGCAGCGTGGAGGGTAAAAATCGTAGGGGGAGACCAAGAGATGAATACACTAAGCAGATTCAGAAGGATGTAGGTTGCAGTAGGTACTGGGAGATGAAGAATCTTGTACAGGATAGAATAGCATGGAGAGCTGTGTCAAACCAGTCTCAGGACTGAAGACCACAACAACAACAACATCCTCCTCTGTTGCAATAACCGAGAACAGTTCCACATGCAACCTCCTTGTTGAAATCGTCAGATTCTGTAGATTTCTGTTCTCATTGCTATCCCTTTCTAGGAGAATCGATACAGTTTTTCACATCTAGAGATTCTGTTGAGCTAAGACGGCCTATAGAAGATTTGGGATTAGCACACTCTTTTCCTGTCAGTTTATGAGGTTACACAAAATTTATGGCTTTTTCATTGTTGACCTGATCAGTAAAAATTTCAGTACATTTGACATAATGATCTTAGATAGTTTTCGATTGTCTTTTCACCCTTTATGCGCACCGACCTGAGTGGCACTATGTGCAGGCCTTTGCTCTTGCATTTCGCTCACTACCAAACACAGGTCAATGCACTGTTCCATGGGAGACTGAAACCACAAGTGAACACACGATATCGCATGGAAACACTGAACGTTCAGCCGGTGCTCACCTAAGGAATTTTTAAGATATTACATGTGGCAACAAAGCTATCAGGTGAGCGAATTGCAACGCTATGTGCCAGCAGACTTCAGGGAGCAGGTGTGTCCTTGAGGTGCCTAGTTTCATGGTGGCTGCTCTAGGTCTTTATTATACACAATTTGTTTAGGAATTAATGACCTGAATATACTGTGTCTTTTGGCCTCAAACAATTTGCATTGGAAAATTGAATGTGGTGCAGTTTTATTGCCCTCCATATCCTTTCTGTGCAAGTGTTGATTGAAGTTCCCATGGCCATTTATTGTTCCTAAAATGAGTTTCATCTATCATTCAAATTATAGGACGTATGTTAAATAATGGGTTTGGCATCATTAGCTTGCAATTTTTTGTTTTTGGATCTTAGTCCAATATTCTGCATGCTGCTTACTAATGCAGCTATGTGGTTTTTCCATCACCTCGGTGATGATTATGACAGTTTTCAGCCCAATAAATAGAGTAGTCACTCCTGTCATTGCCAGTTCAGCGTTGTTCATCGCTGTTAATTCCTGGGTGAACGGGGACCACAGCAGGTTCACCCTGTGACAATCCCTGAGCCTCAGAAGGTCTTTATGGCATTCTGTGATGATCTTTGATCTCGTTTCTGGGGCTGGTAGAGATTTCAGAGCTGCTCGGTTGTCTGAGTGAATGCAACTGCCACAATCCTTGTAGCACCTAGGCAGATTCTCTTCCACACACACTCTCTAATAGCAAAGACTTCCTTCAGTAATATTGTTGCCAGCTTCCCTACTGAGATTGCTTTCTCATGTCTAGGCTGTAACCTGTCCCCAGCACTTTTGTCTGTTTTCAATCCACCAGTAAGCCAGACTGTCTCTCATGAATGGTATTGTGGTTCATTCTTCCACTGCCCCTGACTGCCATTTGTTGTCTTGAAATGTTTATTGAAGCAGCTGGAAGCTATTGTCTAGTTAGCTGGCATTTCCCTGACCATTCCTATACTTAACTACATTTACTAAATTGGTGTGGGATTCTGGATATCCTATAGGTTTCCAAGTTTTAACCTGTATGCCCTTCTGCTGCCTGCGTTGTAACCCAGGGATGTAATGGAGGATTGTCCAGTATACTCTCCATCCCAGCAGTTGGTGTGCTGCTAATTCCGCCTGTTATAGCTAAGGAGACCAGTCTCTGTAGTATGTCAAGCACCTTCTGTTCTACTTTATTCTACTGTACAGTAGCCCCATAGATTATCATAGGTTTTATTACAGAAGTGTATATCCAGTACGTGCTCCTGGGACTTACACACCAGTTTTTACCACAGGCCCTTTTAGTACACATAATAGCACCTTTTCTTTTGGGACAAATATTCTTAATGTGAGAGGTCAAAGATAGTTTTCCATCAAGGGTTATGTATAGATACTTCATTATCAACTCTGATGGTAGAACTTCCTTGAAGAGCATATGATTTCGGTACGTGTGCTGTATATGCTTCCTCATGAACGTTAAAAGTACAGTTTTCACTGTGTTTAGCACACTGGACTCGCATTCGGGATGACAGCAGTTCAAACCCACATCTGGCCATCCACATTTAAGTTTTCCATGATTTCCCTAAATCAGTCCAAGCAAATGTCAGCGTGCTTCCTTTGAAAGGGTGTGGCCCATTTCCTTCCCCATCCATCCCTTATTCAAGCTTGTGCTCTGTCTCTAATAACCTTGATGTTGACAGGACATTAAACATTAATCTGTTCCTCGTCATCCTCCTCCTACAATGTTTTCCTGGGACAGAACCTTAGATTCTATTTCCTGCTGCATTGTTGCACAATGTTCAGAGTGAATTGTGCCATTGTTGTGACATGATTAATTCATCTGTGTATTCTTGGCAAAGTATCCTCCAGTATTTAACTCTTTGACAAGTTCATTCACATCTAGGTTCCACAACTGTGGGGACAAAAGGATCAACATTTTCTCATTCCTCATGGTTCTTCTACCTATCGTCAACTCAGCATGGTCTTCAATCCACCTGGCATATCGTAATCTTAATGCTATGGTCTTCTTGAAACTCTATAATCATAAATTGTATTGCTAAAAGCTCCCTCAATATCTAGGAAGATGCAGGGAGCTGTTTTCTGAACGTATAAAGAATTTTTCCACCTTCCCAACAAGTTCATGATGTGCTGTTTTGCATGATTTGCCAAGTTAATATGCACGTTTGTTTTCACGTAGAGGAACCTAAGTTAACTTCCTTTCCCCAACATTCACATTAACCATATTTTATAATATCATTAGGAGAAAGGAGGATAGACTGATTGGTCTCAATTCCTCAGCCTTGGAACGTTCAGTGTTCCCTGGTTTGGAATGAAAACAACCTTTACTGTCCTCCAAGCATTAGGCTCCTGCTACCAGGCTGACTCTTAGTAGTCAGCACACGTGTCTGGTAAGCCCTCTCTTGTTTGTTGCAATAGAGCCAGAAAGATTCTGTCTCAGCTTGGTGACTTGAATGGTTGAAACATTCGGACCACCCATGTGATGTTTTTGAAATCAACACATTGTCTGACAGATTCTCAGTTCTCCTTTTGGTTACTTGTAAATCATTACCTTCCAGGAACTGAAACCTGGTCTGTGTTACCAGCTAGAGTGCATTGAGGGAAATGAGTTTTGGGAGCAAATCCAGGATCTTTTGTGCTACCCGCCATCCTCCTTCCTTAGAGTGTCTCCTGGGTTGGTTGGTATTCTTGTGGGGATTTTATGAAGTCTGGCTCTAGTAGCTGTACCTTTCACCTCACAGAATATCTCCGAGGGTGATAGTTCCCCTTGCTTAATGGCAGGATTGTATTTGGCAAGGGCATCCCAATATTTTGCCCATTGTATTTTCCTTCTCGCAAAGTTGAACGTTCTTCTTACCTGCTTCCATTGCAGTTCCAAATGATCATTCCATCCAGGTACGCTCCTGTTTGTGCACGTCTTGGTGACTGGACAATTTTCTAAGTATGAGGTCATAATACCAGACATCACTTCATCTGCCATTTCCTCAAGATCTACCGGATTTCTTATCGAAGTTTTGACTTCAGATAAGTTTTAGTTTAAGTCTCTCCTATGTCTGTTTTCCTATGATTCCTATAGGCCATAGTGTGTTTAACACCCATTTGAACCCCAAACTTATTATACATGTGATCAGATAAGGATGGTGCCCACATGGCGTCTGTCTTTAGTCAGACCCAAAAGTATGTCAGTTACTTTTTCCCTTTTTCTACTCCTGAGACTAGATTCCTTATCCCTATTCAAGATCTCTGAATTGCTGTGCAGTAGGTGTTCACATATCTACTCGCCACACTAGGTTGTGAACATTGGCATCATAAACAGCCAACAGTTTATCATTCAGCTGCGAGCAGCTGCCTACCAGTCTCTTCACTTCCTGGGAAGGTTGGTGGTACCTATAGTCAGAAGGTCTGTTTGTTCCCAATTGTAGTTTACAGTCACAAATATTTCTCTTTGATTGCATCTAAAGCTAACAACCTGTTTACCCCACCATAGCACCTGGCCACTCATAAATGAATATATGTAAATAACATACTGAAATCTGTAACTTGCAAATTCAGTGTACAATCTTCCTACAGATAGTGTGTATTTATAAAATGCATTAATTATTTTATTTGTTTGTTTATTTTAATTGCAGCTCTAGTAGAAGAAAACTGTCAAATTGTGCAGAATGTGATTGACACTTTAAAAGTTGATGATGAAGGAAATGCAAAAGTATCTGAGCAAGACAGTAAGAAAGCACTTTCTCAGTTAAAACACCTAATAAAATCTGGAGCTGTTGGTATCATAGTCTATAATTTCAAGTAAGTTTCAGAAAATTTGTTCTGCAATTTCTGTTACATAGTTTCAGAAGATATTACAGTACCATCATTTTTTGTGTTGTCCAAATATAATTTTGTTATTTCTACATCATTCATGTGTAACTGAGTAGCTTGATTTACTTTTAATTTATTTAACTGACCAGTATTGTATGTAATACAGGTAGTGGTTCCACATTTCCTGTTTAACTAAAACTGTCGTAGGTGTTCAGATGATTACCGTGGCACACTACGCCCAGATTGTATTATTCTGTATTATTTGTTGACTTGCCTTTATATTGTAAGGCACAGGTCTATAACCATAGAAAGTGATGTGTTGTAAAGCAGCTTGTGATACAGTCATGAAAAAGCCAAAGTAAAAATGAGCCTGGTCTCAAGACATTCAAATTTGTCTGTCTGTAACATAAAGTGGGAAAACTGGAATGAGAGAATGTGGTAAATGCTACAGAAGAAATACACACTTTTTAGAAGCCAAATGATAAAATGAGACTAAACAGTTAAAAAAAATCACTTAGCATCATAAGATAGTCAGCAAGAGAAAGTAGTGTAACTGAAAATGATATGAACAAACACAGAAAAGGGTGAGAGTATTTTAATAAGTGAATAAGATGACTTTTAGTGTGTTTGGTGCTCTTTAGTAAACTTGTGTGGAAGGCTGCTACAGGACTGCAGGATTTTATTTAAATGGCCCTAGCACAGAAATTGTTTGTTGAAAATTAATGAAAGATCTGGAAATTTTTAATAACACACCTTTATTACTTTGAAACATATATGATCACTTAAATAACCTGACATTTATGTCTCTGTCTTCTTTTATCTTTTCAGTAGCTTGATGAACAACAAATGTGTTATCTGCTGAAATATTAGCAACCTTTTAAATATATTAATATATGGGTACCATTTTACACTTTTTTTCTTTCAGTGAGGATAGTTTTTAGTTCCTCATTTCTTTCAACTTGCTCACTTCCCAAAAAAGATCATAAAGGTGTGTCAACACTAAAATCTGTGTGCATAGCTGATGAAGTAGTGTTGCCTATTGTCAACGAGATAGCAGCTGGCGAATACATTATTGGATCACCAACAGTGTGGAGGCTCAAGTGCTATGAGTATGTGCTAATACTTCTTTGCTTTTGGGGTTAATCTGTTACCATTCATTCTGTGCAGTTGTCAGGAACAGCAACTTCCATCTCCTCACAGCCTCTGAAATTCTCTCTGTATTTAATGTTTTTTAATATTCTATTATCCAAAACCTCTAGCTCCTTATATAAAGTCATTCAGATGGCAAAAAGACATTATGTGTTGACCATGATTATATAGTGCTTTATTTTGGTGTTTTAAGAGATGGACTTGTTATTGTAGTATTGTCTCCCTCCTCCCCTCCGCCCGAACCCATACACACTGTCAGTTTTCAAGATGCAATATTCAAATGTTGCTTTCTCTAACCCGTTCCCCTGCATAGTCCACCAGTGTACAACTTCTTGACTCTTTTGCATCATCCTGTTTGTGTTGTGAGGAGTTTTGGTCCATATCTGTCACCTTTTCTTCTGTTGGTCATGTCTGAATTCTGTAAATTATTAATTACATATAAAACAATCTGCAACAATTTGGGCAGTGATTTTAAATTTCCACCACTATACTATGGACACTAAGCAGCTGTCTTTCCAACATTACCTGCAGCTGTTGAGATAATGTTAGTGTTCTTTCATGGAGATAGTGAGCTTCATAATGGAAGTATTCATGTTGCCTCTTACATTTATTATTTAGATTTTGTTTTTCATCCAACTGCACACACAAAATTCTAATGAAAGCTATCAGTAGATCATGATGACAGTTGAAATCATTTAAAAATGTTGCATTTAGAAGAGGGGTTACTTCGGGGCTAGCTGAGTAGGTAGAGCGTGCAAGTTAGTACAATAGATACAGCACTGGGCTTGAATTCAGTAGGATTGGGGCTCAAATCCCTACCCAGCCTCTATGTTTTCCATGGTTTATGTAAATCACTTACGGCCACTGGTGGGATGCTTCCTTGGAAATGGACATGGGCCATTTTCTTTGTTATCCTTGTCTGATTCGAGTTTTGGCTCATTTCTAATTACCTTCTGATTGATGGGGTGTTCAACTCCAGTTGTCCTTCCTTCGATCCTTCCTGTATGATCAAGGTCACCATAATGCCAAAAGAGCAGATCAGCTTCTTCTGTTAAAAATGACTTCCTGCAATGCTAGAGAAAGCTCACATCCCCGAAAGGTTACAGACGTGACCCCCTGTAAGATGGTTTATTAATCCAGGAAATGAAATTGGCTGACTGATGGCCATGTGGAACATATATAATCAGAGAGTTGATGTTGAAAGTGACTCAAAAATTTTGTGTGTATTTTCTACTGATTGCCCATGTGAGTTGCAAATTTTATTGTTGGCATAGTGACTGAAAGTAACCCTTAAGTGATCAGAGTTAATTGAATTATTTGACAAAAACCTTTAGTCATTCACAATATCAGAGTAACATAACATCTCTTAATTAAACATGTTTTGATGATTATCATGTTGTGTGTGTGTGTGTGTGTGTGTGTGTGTGTGTGTGTGTGTGTGTGTGATAGATAGATAGGTAGATAGATAGAAGAGAGGAGGGGGAGGGAGTGGGAAGATATCAACATGAACAGATAGTTTTCGTGTGCTCATCGTATGTATTGGCCATATTCGTGGCATGAATATTTCACAGTTTTAATTGCTTGGAAACTATCAGATAGAAGTTCATTTTTCCCTTTATCACATGCTCATAGAGTGATTGCCATGTCAGTGCACATGTCATGATAGACTATAGCCATCACCTTTCTAATTCCATACTTGTTGCTAATAAATTGTAATTAACATCTTAAGCAGTGGCATTGTTGTTATCATCATAATTATTTTTGTTATTAATAATATTCCATGCATTTAATTCAGATGCACATAATGTAAAAACATGCTTTGACTGTGGGTGGCATTTTAAATACTGACAATGAACATTGTACTCATCTAGGGCAAAAGCTAAATTCCTAATATTACTGATACAGTGCACGTATGATTTTGACTTACGTATGCCATTACTTTATTTTTATAGGGTTCTATTAAGGGTTCTGGTATCACAGTTGGCACTACCTCACTCTCCAGTGAAGACGTACATTTTAAATGTGCTACACGATATGATCAAAGACCCAACTGTGAGACATTGTTTTAATATGTACGTAGAGTTAATCGTGCTGCGAACGCTAACAGCTTACAGTGACCCGTGTAAAGAGGTTTGTGTAATATTTATTTACTGGCATTTAAAATATGCGCATTCTTTTGTACATGATTTATATTGTAGCTACTGTCTCTGTGGCATGCAATAAAATACTATACTTCAAGTATAAAATAAGGTAGTGATAAACAGGATTTCTTACAAACCAATTTTTGCTTTCATTGTTCTCTGATGTTTCATAATGAGATTAAGTATATTGTTCCTCTTTTAAAGAATATGAGAATCTCTGCAAAAAGTCTCTAGTTGAAATGGTTGTTTCCCATAATACAGTCACTTAAATGGTGGCTAATTCTTTCTTTATTAGATAATTCATAATAATGGAAACATTAAAACATGCTTTTTTAAATACCATTGAAGCTTCACAACTGCACTTGACACACATTTGTTTTCATTTTAAATAGTGTATATTTTTACACAGAGTTATACGCATAACACACTTTCTCAGGTATTTGTAAATTAACAAATTTGATGTGCATATCACTTTAAATTCCCATATCGCATGTGGTGTCTTCACGTGACAGCACAGGATGCACAAGTACTCCATTACAGCAGAACATGGCATGCAGTGTGACTGGTGGTAACATCTCTCATTACTGGACAGGTGCCTTACACAAGTCAGCAGTGGCCTATAGCATACCACACCGTGTGTATACAACCATATTTAATTTCTTGGACAAAGTGGCCACACTAAAAGAATGATGTTCACCTGGTGATGGCATATGACCACCAGGCCAGTCCAGTGTAATGGGGCATACTCATTCATCAGATGGATCCCAGCTTTGTAAACTTGATTAAAAATGCGTGCATAATTTTGCACGTTGTTGTTTGTGTAGACAGCAGGTATCACAATATCCCTAGAAACTCGTTGTGGTGGTGTACATGCTCTTAACGTGATATTGACCCAATTGACAAAGCTGGCAGTGTATTAATTATTTTCCTAAATACTGGCAATATTGTAACATTTCAGAGGGACTTACTAGATGAACAAATGGTGAGAATCCTTCTCTAGACTAAACTTCAACTCGTCTGTGAACAGCACCCATGTTTTTATGAGACTAATTCCTCTGATGAGCTGTAAAGCATAGATTGCAGCCTCTATAAACCAACAATACTCAGTCTGATGGGAAATGTGTGCTGTAGAGGCTACCATGTGGTTGCAATACTTTGCCATAAAATTGTTTGCCCTGCCATCTAATACTCATGGGGGACTGGAATGCAGTTATAAGGGAAGGAGTAGAAGAAAAGGTTACTGGAGAATATGGGCTTTGGACAAGGAACGAGAGAGGAGAAAGACTAATTGAGTTCTGTAACAAGTTTCAGCTAGTAATAGCGAATACCTTGTTCAAGAATCAAAATAGGGGGAGGTTTTGGTATGAAAGCTTTCATGACCGGATGACATATCTTTTGGTAAACCTTCCGGGATGTAAGGTCATGGTCCATGAAACTCTTCAGCTCCTAACGTTTCGTCCAGAGCTGCGCTGGACATCTTCAGTGAGTCTTGCCGACTGACGGGTCGGACGTCTGAGAGCGACTTATGTATCGTAGAAAGTGGGCGTGACCAGAGTTACACGAGATATGCAGAGATAACCTTTGTCAGAGATAAAACTTAACTATCGATCGTAATCTCGTCACAGATAAAACTGTCTAGCAATTCTGTAGTGCTACTGTCCAAATATCACTAAGTTTCATGGTCTCTTCTTTCCTATTAAAATTATCCCTATGTTTATATATTTCAATTGCTTCTCTACAAAGCCGTGGGTAATAGTTGGTCGTCGTAGATAAAATTTTTGTTTCAGAAAACTTCACTTGATGATTTCCTGGCTGAAAAGCGTGTTCTGCTGCAGGCGATTTATCTGTTTTTCCTAATCGGCAAAGACTTCTGTGTTCTTTTAGCCGTGTATTTACGCTTCTTTTTGTTGTTCCAACATAAACTTTACCACATGAACACGGAATTTTATATACATCACTGGCTGATAGAGGAGCGCGTTTATCTTTTACAGACCGAAGAACATGACAAATTTTCTTCGTTGGTCTAAAAACAGGTCTAATATCATGTTTACTTAAATTCTTTCCAATCTGATCTGTTACTTTCTTTATAAAAGGGAGAGAGACTGTATTCTTCCATCGTTTTTCGGACTTGTCCTTAAGCTTATTGTTGTTTGGGTGCAGAATTCTGCTTACTTCTTTCTTTGAGTAGCCATTTTTCTCAAAAGCGTGCTTCAGATGTTTTAATTCGTCGTCTAGATACTCCGGCGTGCAAATCCGTCTGGCTCTGTCAACGAGACTTGTAATCACACCTCTTTTTTGTTTTGGATGGTGGTTAGAGTTTTTATGCAAGTATCTGTCTGTGTGCGTTATTTTTCTAGAAATCTGTTGTTTCAATCTTCCATCTGTCTGTCTCATAACTAAAACATCCAAAAACGGTATTTTGTTATCATTTTCTCTCTCCATGGTAAACTGGATTCTTGGATTTATATTATTAAGATAATCAAAAAATTCGCCTAAGGCTTCTCTACCATGTGGCCAGACCACAAATGTATCGTCTACATACCGATACCAGCGAGATGGTTTCTTATCTGCTTTTTCCAAGGCTGACTGTTCGAATTTCTCCATGTAGAAATTAGCTACTGCAGGAAAATACAAAAAACTTAAGAAAGATCCTACAGCCAGCGTACTACGGAAAACAAATAATTTGATAAAATGGGCCACTTCTATTCAAAAAGAAGAAAAAAGAGCTTTATTGAAGACTGAAGCTGTGTGTCCTGGACTCTATGGCCTACCCAAGGTACATAAGAAGGACCTACCTCTGAGACCGATTGTTAGTACTATCAATTCTCCTACGTACGAAATAGCAAGATATCTAACAACTCGTTTACAACCATATTTTGGAAAAACGGACTCCTATATAAAGACCTCACGTCATTTTATTGAGCAAATTGAAGGTTTAATTCTGACTCCTGAAGATATTTTAGTAAGTTTCGATGTAGTATCTTTATTTACTATGATTCCAGTTAATGAAGTTATGGATTTTATAACGGATATTTTTCCAGAAGATCTGACTGCTCTTTTCAGACACTGTCTTACTTCCAGTCATTTCCAATGGAATAATGAGTTTTATGAACAACTTAATGGCGTAGCAATGGGTAACCCATTGGGTCCTGCAGTAGCTAATTTCTACATGGAGAAATTCGAACAGTCAGCCTTGGAAAAAGCAGATAAGAAACCATCTCGCTGGTATCGGTATGTAGACGATACATTTGTGGTCTGGCCACATGGTAGAGAAGCCTTAGGCGAATCTTTTGATTACCTTAATAATATAAATCCAAGAATCCAGTTTACCATGGAGAGAGAAAATGATAACAAAATACCGTTTTTGGATGTTTTAGTTATGAGACAGACGGATGGAAGATTGAAACAACAGATTTCTAGAAAAATAACGCACACAGACAGATACTTGCATAAAAACTCTAACCACCATCCAAAACAAAAAAGAGGTGTGATTACAAGTCTCGTTGACAGAGCCAGACGGATTTGCACGCCGGAGTATCTAGACGACGAATTAAAACATCTGAAGCACGCTTTTGAGAAAAATGGCTACTCAAAGAAAGAAGTAAGCAGAATTCTGCACCCAAACAACAAAAAGCTTAAGGACAAGTCCGAAAAACGATGGAAGAATACAGTCTCTCTCCCTTTTATAAAGAAAGTAACGGATCAGATGGAAAGATTTTAAGTAAACATGATATTAGACCTGTTTTTAGACCAACGAAGAAAATTTGTCATGTTCTTCGGTCTGTAAAAGATAAACGCGCTCCTCTATCAGCCAGTGGCGTATATAAAATTCCGTGTACATGTGGTAAAGTTTATGTTGGAACAACAAAAAGAAGCGTAAATACACGGCTAAAAGAACACAGAAGTCTTTGCGGATTAGGAAAAACAGATAAATTGGCTGTAGCAGAACACGCTTTTCAGCCAGGAAATCATCAAGTGAAGTTTTCCGAAACAAAAATTTTATCTACGACAACGAACTATTACCCACGGCTTTGTAGAGAAGCAATTGAAATATATAAACATAGGGATAATTTTAATCGGAAAGAAGAGACCATGAAACTTAGTGATATTTGGACAGTAGCACTACAGAATTGCTAGACAGTTTTATCCGTGACGAGATTACGATCTATAGTTAAGTTTTATCTCTGACAAAGGTTATCTCTGCATATCACGTGTAACTCTGGTCACGCCCACTTTCTACGATACATAAGTCGCTCTCAGACGTCCAACCCGTCAGTCGGCAAGACTCACCGGAGGAGAAACACCCCTCTGAAGATGTCCAGCACAGCTCTGGACGAAACGTTAGGAGCTGAAGAGTTTCATGGACCACGACCTTACATCCCGGAAGGTTTACCAGAAGATAGGAGGAGGTTTACTTGGAAAAGGCCAGGTGATACGGGAAGATTTCAGTTAGATTACATTGTGGTCAGACAGAGATTCCGAAACCAGATATTGGATTGTAAGGTGTACCCAGGAGCAGATATAGACTCAGATCACAATATAGTAGTGATGAAGAGTAGGCTGAAGTTTAAGACATTAGTCAGGAAGAATCAATACACTAAGAAGTGGGACACGGAAGTGTTAAGGAATGATGAGATACGTTTCGAAGTTCTCTAAGGCTATAGATACAGCAGTAAGGAATAGCTCAGTAGCAGTGCAGTTGAAGAGGAATGGACATCTCTAAAAAGGGCCATCACAGAAGTTGGGGAGGAAAACATAGGTACAAAGAAGGTAACTGTGAAGAAACCATGGGTAACAGAAGAAATACTTCAGTTGGTTGAGGAAAGGAGGAAGTACAAAAATGTTCTGGAAAACTCAGGAATACAGAAATAGGAAGTGCAGGGAAGCTGAGACGAAATGGCTGCTGGAAAAATGTGAAGACATCGAAAAAGGCACGATTGTCGGAAGGACAGACCCAGCATGCAGGAAAGTCAAAACAGCCTTCGGTGACATTAAAAGCAACGGTGGTAACATTAAGAGTGCAACAGGACTTCCACTATTAAATACAGAGGAGAGAGTGGATAGGTGGAAAGAATACATTTGAAAACCTCTACGAGGGGGAAGATTTGTCTGACGTGATGGAAGAAGAAACAGGAGTCAATTTAGAAGAGAGAGGGGATCCAGTATTAGAATCAGAATTTAAAAGAGCTTCCAAGGATTTGAGGTCAAATAAGGCAGAAGGGATAGATAACATTCCGTCAGAATTTCTAAAATCATTGGAGGAAGTGGCAATAAAACAACTGCTCACGTTGGTGTGTAGAATGTATGAGTCGGGCGACATACGATCTGACTTTTGGAAAAGCGTCATCCACACATTTCCGAAGTCAGCAAGAGCTGACAAGTGCGAGAATTATCGCACAATTGGCTTAACAGCTCATGCATCCAGGTTGCTTACAAGAATAATATACATAAGAATTGGGAAGAAAATTGAGGATATGCTAGATAACGATCAGTTTGGCTTTAGGAAAAGTAAAGGCACAAGAGAGGCAATTCTGACTTGGCGGTTAATAACGGAAGCAAGATTAAAGAAAAATCAAGACACATTCATAGGATTTGTTGACCTGGAAAAAGCGTTCAACGATGTATAATGGTGCAAGATGTTCGAAATTCTGAAAACGTTGGGGTAAGCTATAGGGAGAGACGTGTCATATACAATATGTACAACAGCCAAGAGGGAATAATAAGAGTTTATGACCAAGAACAGAGTGCTCGTATTAAAAAGGGTGTAAGAGAAGGATTAGATTTTCACCCCTACTGTTCAATCTGTACATCGAGAAAGCAATGACGGAAATAAAAGAAAGGTCCAGGAGTGGAATTAAAATCCAATGTGAAAGGATATCAGTGATGCAGTTCACTGACGACATTGCTATCCTGAGTGAAAGTGAAGAAGAATTACATGATCTGCTGAATGGAATGAACAGTCTAATGAGTACGTAGTATGGATTGAGAGTAAATTGAAGAAAGGCAAAGGTAATGAGAAGAAGCAGAAATGAGAACAGTGAGAAACTTAACATCGGGATTAATGGTCATGAAGTAGATGAAGTTAAGGAATTCTACTACCTAGGCAGTAAAATAACCAATGACAGATGGAGCAAGGAGGACATCAAAAACTTATTAGCTATGGCAGAAAAGGCATTCTTGGCCAAGAGAAGTCTACTAATATCAAATATCAGCCTTAATTTGAGGAGGAAATTTCTAAGACTGTACGTCTGGAGTACAGCATTGTATGGTAGTGAAACATGGACTGTGGGGAAAAACGGGAACAGAAGAGAATCAAAGCATTTGAGATGTGGTGCTACAGACACATGTTGAAAATTAGATGGACTGATAAGTTAAGGAATGAGGAGGTTTTGCGCAGAATTGGAGAGGAAAGCAATATGTGGAAAACACTTATAAAGAGAAGGGACACGATGATAGGACATCTGTTAAGACATGAGGGAATGACTTCCATGGTACTAGAGGGAGCTGTAGAGGGCAAAAACTGCAGAGGAAGACAGAGATTGGAATACATCCAGCAGATAATTGAGGAAGAAGGTTGCAAGTGCGACTCGGAGATGAAGAGGTTAGTTCAGGAGAGGAATTTATGCTGGGCTGCATCAAACCAGTCAGAAGACTGATAAAAATGCCATCCTGCTACCTTAGACCTCGAGTACTGTGAGGCAGGTCCACTATACCCAAGATCTGCATGCAAGGCCCGTTGTAGGACCAAAAAGTCTTACACTGGCATTCCATGTAGGTCTGGCCTTTCTATTGTTCCACCACATTTTATCCTGTGCAATTTCACCATGAAACATTAGTTTTCACAGTTCTAATTGATTACTAAAAGTATAGGCATGAGAGTGTGCTAGAGCAAAAATGTGTAACTAATTTTGATAAAATCAACGTAATGCATCAATGTTTTTCTTTGGAATTAGCAGTATATTGCGGAGCTATAAATTTCAGCTTAGACTGGAAATACAGGGTGTGTCTTCTTTTTTATTATAAAACTATTTATTCTGCACGTTGCATACCATGCTCGGCAACTTCAGCTTATTTTATTTAGTAAATGTTCTCTTTAACAAGGAAAGGCATTTATGTGGAATATTTTTCAGGTGTCGAAAGCAGCTGAGCACTGCATTTCAGCTATTGGAAAATCACTGCCTCCTGAACAACTCATTAATGTAGTTTGTCCATTGATAAAAACAGGAGATCTTCCAATGAATTTGGGAGCTATAAAAATATTAACTCGTGTCATTGAACACACTACGCAAGATATTTTAGAACCACATCTGAAAGAAATAATGGAAAGTCTCGTCAAAGTGAGTGAATTATTTCAGTAATTAAGAACAAACTTAAACTATAATTACTATTTAACTTTTGTCATCTCTAACAGGTTTCATTGTCAGATAATAGTCTTTCGATATTTGGCTGTATGAGGTCTTTTCATGTGAGTTCAACAAAAGGGGGAAAAATAAATAAAGAAAAAAATACCCATCCAGCTCCGGTGCTCATGTGTCGCATGCCTAGCCCATGCAGCTGCCAATCATCCCCTCTGTATTCATATCCAGCACATCTACTGCCTTCCTCCAAGCAGCTCTATACACATGCCCAACCCCACCCACTTTCCACCTGTTTCTCCCGCTCTTTCATTTTATTTGAAATTTATTACATTTTTAATACCACGATAGTGCAGAATGATACTTCATAATATTTTGAAAATAAATTTAAGTTTTCTTTTTTCATTTACCATCCAGTTTATGGGAAATTTGCTGATTAAGTACTCTGAAGAACACATTGTATAACACACAAAGGTAATGGAAGGCTACCCAAAATAATCCTGAAAGCATTAGCATCTCAATTTAAAGTCATTTCACAGACATTTAGCGGCAAAGTAAAAAATTGAAGAAGAAAATCACTAGGGTGTTTTGTCTTGTGTGCTATGTTAAAAATTTTAGGTCAATTTTTATGAGTTTGTCTTACAGTATCTGTTGTTTCAAACGTATGTACAAATAATTATTAAGAAATATATGTGTTCAGTGTTACTGTTCTTAATAGTGAATAATATTTTGTTTAAAAACAAAGGGAGGAGTGGTAACTTAAGTCATATAGTGGTAGGGTTCTATCTTTTGTTATTATGTCACTTAATGAAGGCAGTAAAAAGGGATATACAGAAGTTAAAACTTTGAAAATTATGGGAAAATGTAAGAAAGAAAATAAGAATTGCATTAGATGCTGAAGTGCCAGAAAATTCTTTTCATATGGACTTGCTGCTTGATATGCAGGAACAGTTTTCACCAAGTTAAAAACTGCAATAACTGGCTGCATCAGCATCTACCTTGGTAAAACATTTGAAATACTCTTGCAGCTCCCGACTATTAGCTGTACCAAAAACTGAATATTTTAAAGAATAAGGTTTCTGAACAGAAACTAGCCTGAAAAGAGATGTGAAGCTTAAACCTTAGATAATTGATTTAGTAAATAGATTTTATGAACAGGGAAACCGCTGGTTTTTGTAAAAGTTGTGTGAAATGCATTCCAATTTTAAAAGTGAATATCCTGGAGGGGGGGGGGGGGGGGGCAGTTTATTTTATTCTGGTCAATCTGCCCCAAAGCTTGTATTTCAGCCAGTGCTAAAGGTACCACCACTCAGTATGTTTCTGCACCATTCATTAGAACATGCATTGAATTTAATCAGTGGGTTTCAACAGAAACAAGACAGATGATGACACATTCTGCAGACATAACAGATTTTATAATGAACCTTTCATGTAAATTGGAAAAACTTGTTCCACGCTCTTATTTTGCAAAGTTTCAGTCAAAATATAACAACGTGCTTAGGGTCAATTGCATAAAGCAGTCCGTCTTAGATTAGCACAAAAAATGAACTCAGATCAAGCTGGAGTAAGAAATCAGCATTTTTATAAACGTTCATCTCAAATTATATCACCCTGAACTGATATCATCCATGATTAACACACTTTTGTGGATCAAATCAATTTCAACTACAGCTGTAAGTTTCCCTTGTGACGGTACACACAACAACAGGTTCTGTTGTGCTAATACAAGTTGAAAAAATAATAAAGAAATTGTTGTTAACACAAGATGTGTCAAGTAAATATGTGAATATGACTCCCTCACTGCTGAAGTTCAAATAATATTTTCAATCTGTGAGGCTGTGTTAAGTAAGTTACCTATGATTTATGTAATGGATGCAGATAATAAGTGATCTCATAATAACTCTTGGAGATAACTCATAATTAATGTGTTAATTTAAAGGCATTTCATAGACACTTAAGTGGCGGAGTAAAAAATGGAATTTAGAACTATTTGCAGACACCAGACAGTAATGACTGAACATTTACTACAAAAATGCTGTCTAGACATGAATAGCAGTAACTAAACAAGTGAAATTAAATTTTAACTGCTGAACAGATGCTTAAACTGCTGGCAACTGCACGTACATTGATGAACAGAAAAAGTAAACATATGTAAGTCAATTCATATCGATAACAGCTCTACTTAAACAGACAGTGCAAGTGTACAGTTCTGCCACTGTCTGCACGAATAGTTTCTTTAGTATTGAATAAAAATAACTTTAAAGCTTGTGAACTATTGGAGCTTTCATTCACACAGAAAAGCATCTAAATCCATTGCCAACAGTCTGCATTATGTATGTTTTTATCATGTTTAGCAAACTCCTGAAAACCTAATGCAAAGCAACAGTTGTTTACAGTTTGTCTCTGCAGTCAAATCAGCTGTGCCCTCTAACAGCCAAACCTGAGTGGCTTTAAATTATCAGCTGTCGAGTAGTGTATTATGTGCAATAATGGTTAAAAAATAATTATGACAGCTCTGTGTTTTGAAGCCACACCACCTAGCATTCTAGGCAGATGTGGTGGACAATGTTCTATGTAGAAGAACATTAGGCACTGAGAATTATGTTGTTTCTTTTCTTTTACTTGGGGGATGTCTTGACTATTTTAATCTTTTCGTGCTATGGGGAAGTTTGTTATGCTTATTTTCCACTGTCTTTACAACACAAACCTTTCAACAATAAATACTTTGTGTATGTGATGTACAATTTATTCCTGCAGTCAAAGCACGATAATCATGATAATAGATGATTTAGCAGTGTTGCCAAGCATGTCTCAGGGTAATTCAGATCAACACAGAACCTCATTAAGTTGATACAAGTTCAGTGTAATAAGGCACAGCGAAATTGTGAAATGGGTTCATTTTCTGAATTACGATCAAAATTGACCTCCAATCAATGATTTTTATACAGTCAACCCTTAAATGGTCATCTGATGTACACGTTGCCACAGTATCAGTGGACTTTCGTGAAAATTACTGCTTTACTACCCAGGAAGAAACCCAAGGTTACAGTTGGACATTTGACTCTTGCACTATACACCTATTGCAGTTAACCTCAGAAATACTGAGGATGAAAGATCATTTAAATGTCAGACCAGATGACACGCAACATGATACTTGTATGTTCTACAGAATTCAAAAACTATGCCAGATTTTATCAAAGAAATGTATTCATAAGCACAAGCTGTCATTATTTTAGTGATAATGTGCAAGCCAATACAAAAATGAATATAATTTGATCAACCTATCTCTCCCATCAAAATAGTTTTGAGATCAGTAATGGCTGAACAGTTATTCTTTGCAACACATGAAAAAAGTGGTTGTTAGGGTGTAGAGAGGACAATTAAAATGTTATCTCAAAAGGAATGTATACAAAGACCTATGTGAATCAGGCCAGTTTCAGTTTTGTAATATTACAATCACCAAAGCTATTGTACCATGGAATAGTCTGTATATCAGTCACCTTCAGAAGTTAAAATACTTTCAGGAACCAGAAGTATCCATAACTTTAAGCCACTGGATTTATTAGGAAAATTGGAAGCAAGTAGGATCTGTAATGATGTGAAACCCCTCTGGAAATATAATTTAAAGAATAAATTGAAATCCCTTTTGTGAGAAGAAAATTTGATCCTATCTTGTAATGTAGCTTGCAAATATTACAATTTGTGGTGTGTGGGATTATCACTGAAATAAATAAAATAGAAAAGATGTTACTGTTCAATTCACGAACCCTTCAGAATCATCACTAACATTCCATTGGCTCAGAGTCCATCCTCTATTCAAATAAAAATGTTGCTGTTTTAAATTGTATTATTTTTACACAGTGTGGTTAAAAACTGAATAAATCAGGAAGTTTTTTTATTTTTTATTTTCAACTTAATTTTTTAAAACTGCTCTTGGTTGAGCCAGTTTGTTTTATAGCTTTGATTAATTAAGATTTCTCACTTGCACCGTTATGGACTACACTTGTTGCCATTGTTTCCTTGGTGTTGAAATATTATTTATTAAAAAACATAACACTGAAAAGATTTTTAAAAAATACAAATGTTTGCGCAGAAACAAATTTTGTAGAAAAATACCTTGTAGAAACAGAGACCCCTATTTATTTTTATTTTATTTATTTCTTTTATGTAATATAATGCTGAAAACCAAAATGTAAATGTAGATGTTATGCTGCCTTGGTGAATTTGCTAAAAGGTGTTACGTAACTACCACTACGTTACATACAAATACAATGTTAAATGAAAAATATAATTTAGATTCATAATTTTAGCAAGCATCATTTTGCACCATTGTGGTGTTAAAATAGTAAAAACTGGCAAACTTTGAAATGCTACAGTATGAAAACAGAAACAGATTTGGTGCATCCCCCCCCCCCTCTCTTTTTCCTTCGTTGTGTACATGGTGAGTCAGGAGGAAAGGTATACACATTGAGGAGTGATTGTATTAGTGGTTGTGAACAACAACAAAAAAAACTTCATATAGACACATTCCCTATATTTAACACTACTGTTGTCTATTTCTCTTGAATAACTCGAAACCTGCTCCTTCCCATGTAAACATTTTTCAGTGCAAAATTAAACTATATTAAATTTCCTTCAAAAAAGGTACTATTTATTTTCTCTCTAGGGCTAATAGTCTGTGCTCGCGAAGAGAACATGAGAATATTGAAAATCTCACGCAATGTGTACGCATCATAGCTTAGGTAGCTTTTGTATGACAATTTGAGGTAGTTTCCTGCCTTAATAGACCACAAGTGCCCCTGTCAAGTTGCTCGTCACAACTTCCTGTACACTGCTGTGTTATGTTGTCAGCAATGACAATGTTTGAATAATACGAAAAAACAAATAACAGTGTATATTGAATGTGATCTATGTCGGAAACCATTCAGAATATGGCGTATGTCCATATTAAGTTTCTTGTTCAGAATCACCTATTATCACCCCTAAAAGTATGTACCCTCTCTCCTGACTCACCCTATATACAGAAACACAAATGGCCGAATGCTGTTTATCTCAAGCACTTAATCCGTTGGGGTGATAGATGGCACCTTTGTTGTTGTGATATTGTAATTCCATATTACAACAATAAGAAGCATGATTGTGTGGACAGTTGTTGAATATCATTGGCAGTAACATGGTGGTGGAAAGTCTTGAAACTTAGTTTGTTAAGATTTTGCTAATGACATGTATTGCATTATGGGGCCCCCTTGATGCACTCTTGTATCTTCTACTTGTCTCTGCTGAAATTGTGTGTTCTTCAAAGTGTAAAGCCTTACAAGACATTTGAACTGATGTTCTGCACTACTGTCCAAACCTATCGCCTTTGCATGGTTTTTGACATTATGTTGTATGAAAGACAGAATTTTCTGGTTTCCATATTATTTCAAACCTGGCATTTCTTTGTTCTATTTGTAAAACTTTTCCAATGTTATTCTGAAGTTATAATAAGCTTCTAGTAGAAGAACTGATTATTTTTTAACTCTGTGTTGTCCAATACAGAATTAAACAAAGTTTGTGTGATGTCTGTATGTAATAATTGTGGTATCACTTTTGAACATCTGCAATCCTTGTTGTTGCTGCCATGAATATGATATATAATATATTGTGAATGTAAGTAGTGAATTATATATAAAAAAACAAAGATTAGGTGACTTACCGAACAAAAGCGCTGGCAGGTCGATAGACACACAAACAAACACAAACACACACACAAAATTCAAGCTTTCGCAACAAACTGTTGCCTCATCAGGAAAGAGGGAAGGAGAGGGGAAGACGAAAGGAAGTGGGTTTTAAGGGAGAGGGTAAGGAGTCATTCCAATCCCGGGAGCGGAAAGACTTACCTTAGGGGGAAAAAAGGACAGGTATACACTCGCACACACGCACATATCCATCCACACATACAGACACAAGCAGACATATTTTGGGTGACATGGTATTAGAAGGTAGTGAATTAGAAATATTGTGATACATTGTGTACATTTTTGTTATATGATGTGAACTGCTATGTGATAGATGTCAGTTGTAACACAAACATTCAACTATTAGGAAAATCATTAATGAGAAATTGGTATTTGTAAATAACTCTGCATCACAGGGACATAATCTTTTTTGCATTCATAAGTAAATGTCATATAATCGATCAACAGACCAGCAGGAATACAGGAAATGGGGGTTTGAAAAGTATCATTTACAACAGAGTGTATTCAGAGTTATGTTAAAAATGAAAATGAAATTAAAGACTTGCCTAGTTAACATCACCCAACATAAATATTATTCAGTTATATCATTAATTTGGGAGACTCACACATGTAACAAGCAAAAAAGTGCTATGGTGTGAAAGAAAGAGTACAGCCTGAAATAAAAACAAAATATCACCCCATACCATAAAAACAAAACATATAATATTTTGATCATTTCCAGATATTTACATTATTTTAGATAAATTTTAAGTGTTAACATTTCTAGGACTAATTAGCTACTTTATCTCATTTTTATTTCAATAAATAATTTGTTTTGTTTACAGGCATATGATAACGAAGAAAGTTCTGTGAGGAAATCTGCTGTATTTTGTATGGTTGAATTACACGGTATTGTTGGAGAGGCAGTTTTGCAACCGCATTTAGCTAGCTTAAACAATAGTAAGCTGAAACTTCTTCACCTGTATATCAAACGATCGCACCATGGTGGTTCGAGTGGCATCACTTCACCAAAAACCACAACGTCGTGAAACTTTTAATACTCGTTAATTTTGGCTTTAATGTATTCTATCATTCCAGTGCTTGTCAATTTTTTTAACGAAACAGAGTTTTCCAGTTATTAAAGCCCAAAAATAAACAGTATATTGCATGTATTTATTTTTCACCCATTAATTCCCATATATATTTCATTGCGTTGTTTTATAGCTACAGAAATTATTGTAGCACATATTTAGTTCAGTGTAATACATGTGTGTGAATGAACAGTGAACAGGAAGTAAGTAACATTTTCTGCCAACTGCCAATACTGGTAACAGGTGCAGATACCAGCAGTTAAATGTTTTATGTTAGTGGCTTTTCAACTAATTTGACAACCGGTGACAATATGAAACACAGTCAGTGAAATGACACACAATAATTGGAACCAATTCTGTTACATTCTGTATTGCTACGAAATATACAGGGTAATTATAATTAAAGTTAAACTTTCAAACCACTGTAGAAATAATACCACTGGTCATAATGACGTCAAATTGCAACGGAATATTATCGGAGAAGGGGGAAAACGTATGGCAGAAGAAAAATAAATACTTACAAAATGTCACAATAGATGGCGCTGTAAGCATTATAATTTAATAGTGGTCAATTACAAATGACAAATGAATCTCACAACCATTCCTAAGGTGTAAATTTGATGTTAAACAAACTGTACTACTCAGTGTGCATGGATGTATATATGTGATACTGTTAATTATGTAAGCTCATCCACCACGGCAAGGTCATATCACATCAGATGGGAAAAATCGGTTTTTAATTGTGCTGAGCCCAAAAACCGCATAAAAAGCATCACTCACATCAGTTTTTAATTGTCCTGAGGCCAAAGACCACATAGAAAGCATCAATCACATCAGTTTTTAATTGTCCTGAGGCTAAAATCCGCATGAAAAATCATCAATCAAAATCAAATCGGATTATTAATTTCCATTTGACTGGTGCAAAACATGTTCTATGCTGTCCACCGTTTTCTGCAACAAGTTGAAATTGAGAAACAGCATGTTCCACAACTGATCAAAATGTTTCTGGGGTCATATTCAGAATGTGTTGTGCCTTTAATGCAGCTATATTTGCAATCAGCACACTGAATGTAACATCTTTCATAGCCCCACAGCCAAAAGTCACTTGGATTAAGATCAGGTGATCGGGACAGCCAGGCTGTAGGGAAATGGTGGCTGATAATTCTAGCATTTCCAAAATGGTGCTTCAGCAGCTGATTAACTGGATTTTCAATGTGTTTAGATGTGCCATCTTGCATAAAAATGGTCCCATCCAAGTTGTTGCCGAGCTGGAATGACGTATTTGCGCAAAAGACACTCATAGTGCTTACCAGTGACGGTACAGGTGTACAAGTAACAGGACCGGAAGCACCTGTCTCTTCGATAAAATATGGCCCTATGACAAATGATGCCGTAAACCTGCACCACACAGTGACCTTTTCAGGATGAAGTGGTACTGATTGATTTGCGTGTGGATTTTCCATTGCTCATATTCAATAATTCTGTGTACTGACATATCCTGTCAGATGGAAGTGGGCTTCGTCTGTCTACAAAATCTTCCATGGCCAATCATTGTCCTCTTCAGTGCGAGCAAGAAATTTTAAAGCAAAGGTCTCTCTTGCTGGCAGGTCAACTGGAAGCAACTCATGCACATGGGTAATTTTGAATGGATAGCAAAGAGGGATGTTTCGTAGGATTTTACACACCGTGCTCACAGGTGTGTCCAATGTTCGAGCAATTCTCCGTGCACTACACATTTGCACACCACCACCTGTCTCCTCCTGCATTGCTGTGGCCACTGCTTCCACGGACGTTGAGTCAATTCTTTTCCTCCCTTTACCACGTTGCACACCAAAAGAACCCATCTTTTCAAATTTCTGAAACATTTTCTCCAGACCCACAGCAGTCATTAGACCAATGCCTTTTTTCAAACCCTTCAGTGTCCGGAACTTCTGCAAATAGTGATGTGTACACAGTCATCATTCTTGTAATACAGCTTTACAAGAAGAGCACGATCCTGCATTGAGATAGTCACTGCGTACGTCGCAGACGCAAAAGGAAGAAAAGCCGTGTACCCAGCATGTGTATACCAACATCTATGGGTTGTGCGCATGCCAGTTGTTTTCATTTACGTATCCTGACACATACAGTCCCATCTATTGATAAATTTTCACACTATTTTTCCTCCATACGTTTTCCCCCTTTTCTCATAACATTCCATTGCAGTTTGATGTATGTATTGAGGAAACTTATAATTCTTTACATAATATCACGATTTATTTTGGGTGTTTACTCAATAGACATTTGCAGTAAGACATATCTGAAATTATCTTATTTCATAGTTATTCTGGGGTTGACACATCTTCTGCCCATACCTTATTCCATTTGGCTGTATTGTCAGCACTGTATTTTTTTGACAGATTTAAAGGGTTAAAATTAAGTGAACATAATTACTTCATTTGCAAAATGTGTGGATCATTGGTCTCCATAATAATCTTTCTCTACTTATCTCAAGGAACAGTAAATTTAAACACAAGTAATGTTGGAAGTAGTTGTTGTTTCTCAGTTATCTCCAACAAGAAATGATAGAATAATAGATGTTGCAGATAATTACATAAGGAAATAGGTATAGAAATGCATATTTTTAGAGTGAGTGGACCTTTTTTTTTATATTTGATAGAGCATGTTGAAATTTTGCAGTGGCACAAAACATTTGCATAGTCATCATTCAGTAAAACCACTTTTTCATATTAATTGCCTAAAAAATACACTTAACTCATACTAAGGTAATCTGATAAACAGATTGGCTGCATATTGTTGCATCATTGCCAAATGTCACTACTAGAGATTGAGATACCTGAAGTTAGTGGCCACTCTACAAACACCAGATATTGAAACTTTGCTATGGAAACTTGCCCATAGCAAACAACTGTCACTACTGAGATACATTGATGTTGCCTTTCATGATGAATCGATAAACAGCTGCTGTTGACGCCAAACATACATGCCCTCATCTGAGAAGTTAAAACAATGACTTGTCAGATGTTTCTCCAGTTGTTAATAACCCTTTTTTGTTGCATAATACATACTGATTTGATCAATGATCACCTGTGAAGCAAGTTTGGGTGGTTGTGGGGTTTCTATGGGGCTAGCTAATATGTTTGGGGCCATAGCACATGATCATGATTGAAATCTTGCCAGATTGATGGCTGTAGAATTGCAGGGTGTCATGCTTCATACTGCTACATTTGTTGCCATATATTATGTACCAAACCAAGCATTCACTATGGTCTTTGTAATACTCTGTAGTCATGTTTATAGCCTTTAATGTGTCTACATTCACGCCAATTGTGATACATTTTAACTATTGCAGCTCTGTAACATCTCACAAATGTAGCAATTTGTTGCACAAAGGCACTAGTCTTCTCCAGAGAAGAGAGAACTGGGAGGGTGTGGTGTGGGTCAAAGGTAGACACATGCTAGCAGTGCCACAAAGTATAATCAGTCCCCCCCCCCTGCGTCTCCTCCTCTTTCCAGAACACATTTACATTTTTACTTTCACACTACTTAAACAACTTTATATTTACTCATTACATTTGTTCCTTGCTTTCCTATCCCTATTATTTAAGTCAGAAAGCTGCTATTCTACATTAGTTTCAAAATAGATTAAAAAGAAAAATAGGACTCAGCTCCCATTTTGACAAATGTTTTGAGACTTCTTCAGCAACATTTCTTACAGTCGTGGCACTTTATCAAATTTTGTCTCTATCAGGATGTTTAGTCTTAAATTTTAACAAATTTACAGTTAAATCTGTTGAGAGAGTAGATGTTGTCAGTATTTTAGGCCAGCTGTGACACCAAACTTTATGGCAACAAGATGACAGCCAGTGTGAAAATTTATCACATAAGAACATTATTTTTTCTGTTATAAAGAAAATGTGTGCGAATTGTAATGATGAAATTGCAAAGCTGAATGAACAAGTGTAACGTTAACAATTCAGAAACAATGTGCAGAAAATGGACATCTCACATTTCATGTAGGAAAAAGTGTTCTGAATACACTGAAAATATCTCTTCTGTTTCTGAAAAATGATCAAAAGTTGCATACGAAAACAGCATGCTGAAAGTACATTATCATGTAAGTAGTGAAACATAACGTAAAATTTGTGCACAAAAATGTCTTTCAGGTAATTTCAATTATGAACTGTGGGAGTGCAACTAGTAATCTCGAATCACGTCGAAAGAAAATAAGCAGTGTAAGCAAAGCACAGAGATGGATACAACCACAGAAGAATTATATATCAATCACCAATTTGATCGTTGTCAATGAAGCTACCTTAAGAGTTTCTCATTATGCGTTATCAGCTACCATGGACAAAAAAGACATAACAAACAGTCTTGTCACACATCAAAAAATAGACTTAAAATCTGTAACCGTCAACTGGTAAGAACAGGTAAATTTTTTCTTCATGCAGATTGTCTAGGGCAAAACTTAGCTGCAAAATTTTTTGTGTAAATAAAGATATGAAAAATGGTAATAAAGGAATTCAAAATGTGTGCATGAGTTTTAAAAATATAATATTTGACAACATAAGCAACATAGAAAGAAGGTTCTGCATGATGCAGTCACCATCACTTTATAATAACAAGGAGCCTAGGAACGGTAAATAATAAGTTGGATTTGCTCATTTATTCATTCCACCCAACCACAAAAATTAAGATTTTGGGAGAATCAGTCATGAACTTGCGTACCAGTGAAGTAATACATCTGCAAGACAAGTGTACAAGTTCACCACTAGTCAGCTATACTAGATAATGGCAGTGTATGTATCCACACAGAATTTCATATGAGAATACTGTGTCTTTTTTCATTAAAATGAATATAGCTTAGATAATAAAACAGATGGCTTTGAAGCAGTTGTTATAGAGTCGGTACCACTTGCAGTCATGATGGAACACCAGCAATCTGTAGATAACATTCATTGTTTTGAAATACATGATTATACCGTAGCAACACTTGACTACAGAGCACGTAATACTCCCTGTGTACAAAGTTTGCACTAGGATCTCCTTTGGTAGCACTCTTGAGCTTGACACCTCAAGAGAGCACTTGTATCATTTCAGCCTCAAACCATCTCTATGAATAAATAGACTGATTCTATTACCACAACACCAGAAAAATCATCTGGCCGTGGATATTTAGTGTTACCTAGTGGATTGTTAGGAGGTGTGTATGTGGGTGGGGTGCAAAGATCTGCTTGGACTAGTTCCTTGTAGAATACTTCACACATGCTTGGTTAATACATCAATGCCATGACAAATTAGGATCAAATTGTCTCAACAGATTCTATAAATTATCACCTCTCAATTTATTTAGGCCAAACTTTATTACTAAAATTCAGACTAAGAAACACATGAGTGCAATCTACACAGGCTGACTCCTAGTGGTATAAAGAACTCCACAAGCAGTGTAAACATTAATTTCACTAAGTAGTAAGAAGATTAACACTTTGGAGGCTGGCAACATAGAAGGATATCGGGCTTATGAAACCGGCCATTTATGCTATTATTTAAAGCATTACTAGAACATGTGTAATTGATATGTCTTCAAGGGTAATACATACTAAATAACTGCCAAACTTCAAGATTTATTGTTCGTATTTACTTTAGTTCTTTGATGCTTACAGATTTTAAAATAATGGTGACAGAAAGTATAATTATCCTCGCAAGAAAAAAGTTTGTGGTGAGTTATCGAGCAATTTATTTCTCATGAGTTTCCAAAATTTCTTGCTCACTTAATAAACGTGACATATTTGTATCATACTTACAGCAGACTGCAAAACCTAAAGATTACATGCACAGAATTACGTCAGTGCAATCATATTATCTCAACCATTTGCGACAGTAAAATAACTAGAAATTCACAACAGAAGGCTGCTCCATTCAGTTTCCAGTTAGCGAGACATCTGTACATTGTTCTCAACTGAAATGAGTCCCGTTTTTGAGCAATAGATTGCTCATATGGCAAGAAAATTGCAGCCCAATCTATACTGAGGCACAGCCTTTTTAACACAAAGTTGTGGTCTGTGCTATGCTTGGGCTTGGTCTCCAGAGTGTTAAAAGCAATAAGTATTAGCCAACAGATACAAAGCTGATATCATGTTTCAAAATCTTGCTGGTGAGTTGTAGTAAAATCAGAAACAATGCAACAGAAGCAAAAATTAATACTCTAGAATTAATTGAGTAAGTTATTGCAGCTCTGAACTCTTCTAGTCTTTAATATTTCTGATGATTACTTTATAGATACTGTTGAAAGTGATGTCGGTGTGAAACAGGATGCACAGCATACATATAAAACAACTAATTTAGGCTAGCTTCCATAAAATTACATACTTAGTTGATTCTGATCTCCACAGCTATGCTGTTTCGTCGGGCAGTAACTGTTGTTCTACTTGGGTTTTGGAAGATTGTTATTATATTTACCTTACGACTAGTTTCAGACAGCTAATTTCAAGCAGTGTGTAAGATGTATGCATGTAATTTGAACTGCTTGAAATTAGCTAACAACTCAAAGTCATTGGTATGAGTACAGTATTTTGTAGCTGAGGTGATACAAAGGGTATTTCTTT
This sequence comes from Schistocerca serialis cubense, assembly GCF_023864345.2. NCBI lineage: Eukaryota > Metazoa > Arthropoda > Insecta > Orthoptera > Acrididae > Schistocerca > Schistocerca serialis. Next base: position 731,609,093 of record NC_064640.1, on the reverse strand, counting down.
TCCATATATCATAAAATTATATTCTGTAACTGAGAAATGAAGTGTGCTCCATATTTCAAAGTTTCTTTGAAGTCTACACATAAACTGTGAATGTCCAGTCACCAGGGCGAAATCTGAACACATTGCAAGGCACAGGAAAGTACACTAAATCCTTGATAATCTGGTCCTCAGTAATACGGCCTGGCCCACATCCAGCCTCCAGTTGCTCAAGCAGAAATGACACATATGGTAATGAATTCTTCCTTACAATAATTAATGTTAGTTAATTACAGTGTTACACAATGCTATATATGCTTAAAATTGTGGCTATCTTTACAGTTCAGTAGAATGCCTTCCAAAGGAAACATGTTATGCTGGACCTCAAGCAGAAACTCGAAATCAGAAATAAGTTGAACTCAGGTTCTTCACAGAAACCTGTTGCTGCTGTGTAGAATGTTTAATGAGCAACTTTTAATGACCAATCTTTAACAGATGAAGAGAGAATCAAATAGCTTAAAGGAAAGTTATGATAATAAGCTGGCACTTCCACTAGTCTGACATCCATGTGTGCAAGGAATGACCATGTTAGCAATAGTCTAGTGTATGTTACATGGTTGCAACTCGATTTATCTCATTCACTTATTAGATGCTCACTAAACAAGGCACAAAGAGCTTACAAAGCCTCCTCTTGAGAATGGCTATTAAAGATTGAAAATATGTAATAAAATAATATTCCAATGTTCGTGCCATTGCATCCTATACATAGCAAACACACAGCTCCGTGGCCGGAAACTTAGCAATGCAGTAATGCCAGTTGAAATACACTCCTGGAAATGGAAAAAAGAACACATTGACACCGGTGTGTCAGACCCACCATACTTGCTCCGGACACTGTGAGAGGGCTGTACAAGCAATGATCACACGCACGGCACAGCGGACACACCAGGAACCGCGGTGTTGGCCGTCGAATGGCGCTAGCTGCGCAGCATTTGTGCACCGCCGCCGTCAGTGTCAGCCAGTTTGCCGCGGCATACGGAGCTCCATCGCAGTCTTTAACACTGGTAGCATGCCGCGACAGCGTGGACGTGAACCGTATGTGCAGTTGACGGACTTTGAATGAGGGCGTATAGTGGGCATGCGGGAGGCCGGGTGGACGTACCGCCGAATTGCTCAACACGTGGGGCGTGAGGTCTCCACAGTACATCGGTGTTGTCGCCAGTGGTCGGCAGAAGGTGCACGTGCCCGTCGACCTGGGACCGGACCGCAGCGACGCACGGATGCACGCCAAGACCGTAGGATCCTACGCAGTGCCATAGGGGACCGCACCGCCACTTCCCAGCAAATTAGGGACACTGTTGCTCCTGGGGTATCGGCGAGGACCATTCGCAACCGTCTCCATGAAGCTGGGCTACGGTCCCGCACACCGTTAGGCCGTCTTCCGCTCACACCCCAACATCGTGCAGCCCGCCTCCAGTGGTGTCACGACAGGCGTGAATGGAGGGACGAATGGAGACGTGTCGTCTTCAGCGATGAGAGTCGCTTCTGCCTTGGTGCCAATGATGGTCGTATGCGTGTTTGGCGCTGTGCAGGTGAGCGCCACAATCAGGACTGCATACGACCGAGGCACACAGGGCCAACACCCGGCATCATGGTGTGGGGAGCGATCTCCTACACTGGCCATACACCACTGGTGATCGTCGAGGGGACACTGAATAGTGCACGGTACATCCAAACCGTCATCGAACCTATCGTTCTACCATTCCCAGACCGGCAAGGGAACTTGCTGTTCCAACAGGACAATGCACGTCCGCATGTATCCCGTGCCACCCAACATGCTCTAGAAGGTGTAAGTCAACTACCCTGGCCAGCAAGATCTCCGGATCTGTCCCCCATTGAGCATGTTTGGGACTGGATGAAGCGTCGTCTCACGCGGTCTGCACGTCCAGCACGAACGCTGGTCCAACTGAGGCGCCAGGTGGAAATGGCATGGCAAGCCGTTCCACAGGACTACATCCAGCATCTCTACGATCGTCTCCATGGGAGAATAGCAGCCTGCATTGCTGCGAAAGGTGGATATACACTGTACTAGTGCCGACATTGTGCATGCTCTGTTGCCTGTGTCTATGTGCCTGTGGTTCTGTCAGTGTGATCATGTGATGTATCTGACCCCAGGAATGTGTCAATAAAGTTTCCCCTTCCTGGGACAATGAATTCACGGTGTTCTTATTTCAATTTCCAGTAGTGTATGCTAATCATCTCAAGGACTGTCATAAACAGTTTCTAGGATACAGGGTCACTCTGCTTTACTCCTCTTCCAATCGAAAATTTTCTTTCATTTTCCTCGCTGACAGAATCCATCTATGATACCTCGATGACTTCTGTCAGCATAGAAAAAAACACGAGGGAATATTGCATTGAAAGAGCCATAGAGCAGAGTATTGCTGTATTCCAAAACTGTCTATAGCACTCCTTGAGATGGCTATGCCCAAAATTATTTGGAAGGAAAGAGGAACTAGAATAAATGGAGAGAGAGTCTCTAACTTGAGATTTGCAGACAATATAGTAGTCCTAGCCAACGATATGATAAAATTGTAATCCTCTGTAAAAAATTTATCTGAGAGTTGCGAGAAAGTGGGCCTTAAGATATAGCTCCCCAAAACAGATACTAGCACAGATGGATAAGTGAAAGACAAATAATTTTGAACAATGACTGCCTAAAAATGTTAACAAATATGTTTATTTGGGACAGTTAATTGATATCCTAGGAGACTTACAACCTGAAATTTTTCACTGAATCTAGCTAGGGTGTATGGCTTATGGAAGAAATACACCTATTTTTGAATCTAATATGCCAACAAACTTTAAAAAAAAGTTTGTTTTTGAAAAGTGTGTTTCTTCTGTTCTAACTAATAGCTGTGAAACTTGTATTTTAAAAGAGTGTTTCAAATGAAAATTACAAACAGCTGAGGGAGCTATGGAAAGTTCACTACTAGGTCTCTATAAGACAGTTCAGAAAAGAAGTGAAGACTTACGAGCAATAATAGGCATTCAGATTGTTGTGAAAAGGGCTGTAAAATGGAAACGGGTAGGACATATCGCACAAAGAAACGTTTGAAGATGGACAAAGGCAGTACCAGAGTATAGCAGAGAAGATGAAGACACGAGGAAGACTATCTGACCATGAAGAATTTAAGAACGTTGCAGGCTTCAACTGGTAGGGATGAGAGAGAAAGAGAGGCATGGAAACAACTACTAAAATTGTGTTTGCTAGCTTTGAATTAAGGGAGGTTACACCTTGCAAATGTTGAATTAGTTGAACAATAAATAGAGAAAATATCTATAACCAGCCACTTTTTAAGATTTCACAGGCCTAAGTAAACTTAATGTAAAGTTTGTGTTTCAGGACAATAGCCGAGCGATCTGAGGCACCTTGCTACAATTAGCACGGTTTCCCCGTCGGAAGTTCGAGTCCTCCCTCAGGTGTGTGTGTGTGTGTGTGTGTGTGTGTGTGTGTGTGTGTGTGTGTGTGTGTGTGTTGTCCTTAGCATGAGTCAGTTTAAGTTGATTAAGTAGTGTGTAAGCCTAGGGACCGACGACTCAGCAGTTTGGTCACATAGGAACTTACCACAAATTTCCAAATTTTCAGGACAATAACAGATAATGGGACAGTGCTGTAATTAACAAAAAAGAGAACAGCAAATATCTGAAGAACTATAGATCCAGTAATTGTTTGTTAGTGGTATATAACAGTTTTATTAAAATTATTACTAATTGTCTAGAATAAATCTACTCTTAATCCAGCGGGGAAAAAGCTTACCGTGCAAGAGAATCTAATTTAGTGGACTATGTACCAACTAAGTTGCAGAAAGAAGTAATGAATATCACGTACCACTTTATGCTGGTTTTGTAGGCTATGAGAAAAGTGTTCATCTCTGTCATTATAAAATCTGTGTGTGCAGCTCTTGAAAAACAAGGAATAAAATCTATCTACATTAGTATGTTGAATAATTGATACAACAAGGCTACAGTTTCCATTCAATTACACCAAGAGAATGTGGAAAGTTTTGAATTGCAAAATGAAACAGCCAAGAAGACATTCTGTCATCAAAACTTTTTTATGCAATTGTGGAAGATTTCTTGAAATCATCATAAATGAATAAACAGATCTTACCTCACCCTCATTTTATGTAGGATTATGCATTTTGGGTGTTTCAGAGTACAGAAAAAAGAGCAGATGGATAAGAGAAAGGGCAAGAATTAGAGGACATTGTCTGTCGTATTCCTTATGATCGGATAAGGTTTAGAGGACACCTTAATTAAAGATGGATTGACAAACAGAATACATAATCAACATCTCATATGCACCCAAATCACTAAAGCATTATTTTTCCAAAATTAGTGATCTTCCAAACTTTAAATACCTCAGAGAAACAATTCAAGAAACAGAATCCCTAAAAGTTGTATAAAATGTCAGACTGTAAAATTGAAGATGACAAACCAGCTGTCCAAGGACACCAGCAATAAAAAGTCAGTACAGACAAGTAGAAAAATTAGGCATGTGCTACATAGTTGAATGAAGAGTTACATTCACAATAGGGGAAATAAGGCAAATGGAGAAAAAAGAAAAATTCTTAGAACTAAAACAGTGGAAATGATAGTTGCAGATTAAGAAACAGTAAAGAAGTCCACACAAATCTCCCAAAGCTCTGAGACTCAATCCAGGAAAGCCCTGCTGTGTATTTTGAACATAAGAAAGGAATGGAAGGCGCCAAAATTTCCAATATTTCAATAACAAAAAGAAAGAAATATTAATGGCTCAGTGAAATTTAATAAGTCCTAGATGAGGTAACTGTATCAAATGACGACATTAAAAAAACAGAACATTTCAAAACAATAATTAAACACTTTCAGCATTTTTAATATAATACATAAATTTGAATGCAGGAAAACTTTAACTGAGAAACAGAAGACATCAAAGTGAAATAATGAAACAATACAATAAAGAAAACAAGTCTATCAGCAGATAGAATAAATAATGAGCAGTTGTTTATGATGTGCAGATTCGGTCAACTTCTCATATAGTTTAAGTCAATACTTCATTTATAACATAACCATTTGAAATAGATATGAATTCAAACAGTTTTCTAGAAACTGCAAAACAATGAAAACACAAATTACTCGTCTGAGTGATGTAGATTCATATTCAGGATTAAGGTTTGCATTTGTATTCAACCATCCTGATTCAGGGGTTCCATGGTTCCTTTAAATCACTGCAGGTGAATGGTGGTATTGTCCTTAAAACAGGAAATGGCTACTTCTTCCCTTATCATTGTTCTGTTGATTCATTAATCTGTCTCTAGTAACTTCACCATCAGTGAGATGTTAAGTTCTTCATGTTCAGAGTACTTTCTTGGGGTGAACAGTATCAAATGTAACTATAACTTCCCAATTATTGGCTACACAGTTAATTAGTTAGTTAGTTAGTTAGTTATGTATTCCATGTGTGATGTTCATGGTAAATGTTATGATGTGGAAAGTGTCAACTAAACAAACATAGAACATGTACTGTAAACACTGAAAACCTTTGTATGGGTGTATGCTGACCATTTACAGGCCTTTTTCTGCATAAGAATCCCTGCATACAAGAATTTCTGTACAAGAGTTCCTCTAAGGCAGGTGTGGGCAAATAGCAGTCCACGGGCCGCATGCAGCTCAGTAATGGTTTTTTTGTGACCTTCCAAGACAGACAGAATTTTTATGTAACAATTTATACCTTTTCTGTAATGCAGAGTTAACTAATGCATGCAACCATTTTAAAAGGTGCGGGCCTCAGCTAACTTGTGCTTCCACAAAGTAGTCCCCAAGCCAAAACTATTCTCACCTTGCTCTGCCATGCAGAGGGATTTTTTAAGGAGAAAGATGTTTAATCTAAAACAAATTTTTCACTCGGTGCTGACATGAAACTTTCTGGCAGATGAAATCTGTGGTCTGGACTGAGACTTCAACTCAGGACTTTTGCTTTTGGTGGGCAAGTGCTCTATTAACTGAGCTACCCAAGCATGACTCACAACCCACCCTCATAGCTTTACTTTCACAAGTACATTATCTCCTGCCTTCCAAACTTCACAGAAGCTCTCCTCTGAAACTTGCGAGACTAGCACTTCTGGAAGAAAGGACATTGCAGAGATATGGCTTAGCCACAGCCTTGGGGAATGTGTCATGAGTTTCACATGTGTAGCTTAGTCAGTAGAGTGTTTGCCAATGAAAGGCAAAGGTCCAAAGTTAGAGTCTCAGTCCAGCACATAGTTTTAACCTTTCAGGAAGTTTTGTTTTGGTGCACAATCCACTGCAGAGTGAAAAATTCATTCTTTAAACATTCCCCAGGCTGTGTCTAAGCCTTCTCTCTGCAGTATCTTTTCTTACAGGATTGCCGGTCTTGCAAGTTTTGCAGGAGGGCTTCTGTGAAGTTTGGAAGGTAGGAGATGAGGTAAAGTTGTGAGGACAGGTCACAAGTCATGATTGGGGAACTCAGTTGGTAGGACAGTTGCCTACGAAAGACAAAGATCCAAAGTTTGAGTCTCGGTCCGGCACACAGTTTCAACCTGTCAGGAAGTTTCATGTTTAATCCACATTTGAAAACATGTCTGCTACCTCTCAGTCATTTTATTTCTGTGGGAAGATAGTCAAAATGTTTTATAGATGTATATTTCACCCCTTTTGTCACAAAGTTGGATTGATAAAAGGGTAATGCAGATTATTTTTCCTCCTAGTTTTGTACTTTTCAGCATCTCTATTACTCTCAAACTTAGATGCATTGTTGATAACAAATTTCATAAGTGAAATGAACATGCTGTAATTACAATGGAAAATGATCTAGAAGAAAAAAAAAACAAAAACAAAAAAAAAAAAAAAAAAAAGAAACAGAGACTATTACCATTGGGAACATTTTGATATACTCATACAAAAATTAACAGGATATGAAATAATAAATGCAGTGGGTTAATGATTTGTATCTTGTCCACATGACAGAAAGCAGAGTGAATCAGGTTGATGTGAATCATGGAGCAAAAAGCATTCAAATTTTAAACAATCAGACATGGTATTATACAAAGTCCTGTTGCCAAGAACCTCATAAAATTCTGGTCCTATGCAAAATCACTAATTGGGTCTAAGGCTTCTATCCAGTCATTAATTGATCAGTAGAAGATAGTAAAAGTAAAGCTGGAGTTTGAAATTTCACATTTAAGAAATCATTTATGCAGGAGAATTGTACTACCATACCATCATTTGATCATCCCACAGACTCCTCAATGGAGGACATTGTAATAAGCATTACTGGTGTAGAGAAACAACTGAAAGAATTGAAAGCAAACAAGCTTTGGCCCTTACTTACTTGTAGTTTTCATGAATCTCTCACCCAGCACAAAGTCTCAAGCAACTGGAAAAAAAGTGCAGGTGACTCCTTTATATAAGAAGGGTAAAAGAATGGACACACAAAATTACAGACAAATATCCTTAATATCAGTTTTGCTGCAGAATTCTTGAACATATTCTTAGTTCAAATATAATAAATGTCCTTGAGACAGAAGAGCTTTTGCCCACAAAGCAGCATCGTTTTAGAAAGTGTCACTCATGCAAAATTCAACTTGTCCTTTTCTCATACAGTATCCTCTGAATTATGGATGAAGGGCAATGGACAGATTAAATATTCCTAAATTTATGAAAATCATTTGACACAATGCCCCTCTGCAGACAGCTAATGAAGGTATGAGCATACAGAACAGGTCCCCAGATATGTGAGTGGCTTGAAGACTTCTTAAGTAACATAACTTACTATGTTATCCTTGACAGCGAGAGTTCATCAGAGACAAGGGTATTGTGAAGAGTGCCCCAGAGAAGTGTGATAGCATTGCTGTTATTTTCTATATATATAAATGATTTGGTGGACATAGTGAGAAGCAGTTTATAGCTGTTTGTTGATGATACTGTGGTGTATGGGAAGATGGCATTGCTGACTGTCTGTAGGAGGATACTAGTTGACGTAGACAAAATTTGTAATTGGTGTGATGAATGGCAGCTTGCTCAAAATTTAGAAAAATGTGAGTTAATGCAGGTAAACAGGAAAAACAAACCCATAATATTTGACTATGCCATAAGCATTGTGCTACTTGACAGTCACATTGATTAAATATCTAGATGCAATGTTGCAAAGTGATATGAAGTCTAATTAGCATGTAACACTGGCGATAGGGAAGGGGAATGATTAACTTCAGTTTACTCGAAAAAATTTAGGGAAGTGTGGTTCATCTGTAAAGCAGACAGCATACAGGACACTAGTGTGACCCATTCTTGAGTACTGCACCCCGTCAGATAAAAGGAAAATGTTGAAGCAATTCAGAGGCAAGCTGCTAATTACCAGTAGGTTTGAACAACACACAAATATTACAGATATGCTTTGGGAAGTCAAATGAGGATCACTGGAGGGAAGGCAATGTTCTTTTTGAGGGGCACTATTGAGAAAATTTAGAGAACCAGCATTTGAAGTGAACCTCTGAACAATTCTATTGCAGCCAACGTGCATTTTGTATAAGTATTATGAAGATGAGATTTGAGAGATTAAGGCTTGTATAGAGGAATATAGTCTATTATTTTTCCCTTGCTCTATTTGTGATTGGAATAAGACAGGAAATGACTAGAAGTGATACAGGGTACCCTCTGACACACACTGTACAGTGACATGTGGAGCATGTATGTAGATGTAGGTGTTTAAGGTCCATTGTTGTTTCTATTTTACAATGATCTACCACTAAGATTGAAAGAAGATAAAAATTTTGCCCTTTTTACAGATTATAGAAGCTTAGGAATAAATAGTAATACTGTACATGTCAGGATGAATTAAAGAGCATAAGTGGGCATCGAGGACTGATCCTGTTCACTCTAGAGTTGCTAAAAAAATGGAGATTTATTCTCCTCCTCCTATTCTATGGGATACATTTGGTCTGCCATCTGCTATGACCATGGGGGGAACCACGCATCATGGTGGAGAGTATTTTGTCCTCAATGGGAGGAGCAGGCAGACACATCTGTAGAGTATGAGAGCTGATAGGCAAAAGAGCAATCCACTGCTGTGGCCACTGTCTCACTGGTCAACCAACACCCGCCACGTGGCTGATATCTTCTCTCCCATTGGTTGGCTTTGAACCTTACAAAAGTGTAACCTGCTCATGAGCCCTGTGGATAGCATCCCTAGATCAGCAGAACCAAGCATGGGATGCATCCCCATTACACAGTGCCACTGATGCACAGTGGAAGTCATAAGAAAAATACTGCAAAATCTGAAAAAGAAAATAATGCTCTTTTTTAGCCTTAACACCACTTTGGGCTGCACAATTCCCTCCCCCTCCTGTGAGAGCCAGTTACGGGTCATTAATTGATTTGCATAAAGTTTGATAATAATCAAGTAATGTGTAACTGTCTAAACAGCTTTCTGGAGGTTGGTTGACATTTAGTGTTTTAAGAAAAGGGGACTTATCCTAATGGAGAGTGTAAATGAAATGTTGAAAAAATACGAGGGCCAAGCAGGGTGCACAAAGTTTCAGTATTGCAATAAATCATGTTCAAAAGTATTAGTTCTTGAAGCTTCTTGCTTGTTTAAAATGTTACTTCTCAAATGTGCGACATTGTTGGAGTTGGTGCAGTGGATGGTTGTCAACCATGCATGGCTCTGAGCGTAGTAGCGGCAGGCAGCTGCCCTGTAGTTGAGCCAGTGCATGGTTACAAGGGCACCGTGATAAGGTCCCTGTGTCACGGCCGACATGCAACAAGTGGGTTGACTACTGGTGACTGCAACACTCACAGACGGGAGTCGCATCAGTGGGGGTTTGAGTAGTTTACATTTCATAGAAAGGAACAGAAGAGTAATAATGACTGTCATTAGAAATACAACAGTTTGCCATTAAAGACATGATTACAAAAGAAATGAATTACAGAAACTTTACATAACTCATAATAGTTAGTAAACACTTGATATTTAAAGTTAACAAATAAATGTAGGTTTTCACTTTGCTTATCTGGTCTGATTGGAACTGCAGCAGAAATGGACTAATTACTAGAAATAGAATTCATATCTTAACCTAAAGGAGTGCCATGCCTTTGAAGTGACCTTTTCACCCCTGATATTTACTAACTGGTTTGAAATCTAGTACAGCCTGTGGTGCTTGCTCATGTGATTTACCATAGTCATATTTATATAAAATCCATATAATAAAGCCAATAACAAGTAGAGCTAAAGGTTCAGACATAACACTCAGAATGACCACTCAATTGGAATAATTTTGAGTGTCATTCGGCAGGGTGTGCAGTAGCATGATCAAGAGAAATTTGCCCATGCTCCTGGGCTAGGTGTTTATTGATGGATTCTAAGAGGTGAGTCCAAGATGCACTGGATAATGTCAGACAACTATGTAGTTGTGGCAAGGGGACTGGCACTTCAGGTAGGTACAGCAGGAAAGGCCTAAGGCTATTGTTATAGTTATAAACTAAATGTGCAGAGAGCTTAATAGTAGGGGCAGTTATATTGCATGAAGACATACTGAACAAAAGACATCATCCACTAAAGTGACCTGAAAAGTTGGGGACATGGCAATGGGTTGAATACAAATCAAAAATACTGTAATGGGCTGGTGTATGGAATACAATAAGCTATTGCCAACAGGGACGAACCAAGGTTTTTACTCTGTCAGAAAAATATGAGGGCAAGGAGAAGTAGATGTTTTTGTTAGGAATAATGCAAGTTCACAGTTCCTCACCCCAGTGTTGAGTGATACTGTAGGACACATGTACTAATTGGTATGTATAGAGTATTGAAATTCATTAAAATGCATAGTGACGTGTGTTTGATAGTATGTAAGTAGAACATCATGTACGGGCAGAACTGTAGGCAGCAGTGTTCTATCGCAGGCTGTATTTGTGTTTCCATTAGATGATGTTGCCAGTTTGCCATTGAAAGAAGCTGGTGAAATATTAGGAGAGTTGTTGAGTAGAATTGAGAGCATGGCTATGGGAAAAAAATGTGAAAGCTGGACAAATAGATTTTAATTTACAGATAAACCCTCTAATGCACTTTTGGCATGAAAACAAAACAGATAAGTGTCTTGATCTTCTAAGGACTAAGGAAACATTTTTTATTCCAAGCTATGTGCCTGTAACACATGTGGTTGGCAACCACACTGAGCTATCTGCATGCACATTAAGTTACAATGGAACCATAATTTATTACTACTTGTTGATCCATTTTGTCTGAATACAAACCTGAAGCTGTTAGGTAACTAATGTATGCTTCAGTGTTTCGTGAGTGAAATTACAGACTAGCAGTAAGTTGTCAGAAAGTGACACTTGTCAGAAAACAGTAGCAAATGAACAAAGAAGTTTAGGGATATCAACAAGGCATAAATATGTGTCCACACTAGAAGTGCAATCTGGTGCTTCTGTGCCAGGACATCGCATGCAGAGTGCACCTAGTCATTAGTGTTATCAGCATAATGTTGGAGTAGGGGGCATTCATTGGCTTCTCTAATCCAATGTTGTTTGCTAAAATAGGCATGAATTATCATGTTTATCTTCCTTTAAGTGGAGTTTGTGTGCCTGACTAGTTGGAGTGGTGGCTGATATCTCATGATTAGGTCTGATTAAAATAATATGGATACTGCAACAGGAGAGGAATGATACCTCAATATTAAATGGCTGGGAAAGAATATGATAGTGCTGGTACTGCCAGGGGATTTAGTCATGATTAATCCAGCTAGTTCCTCAACAACTGAAGAAAGAAATATAGAATAGAGCTGACAACATGGTAATAGGCTAAGTGATGAAAGCGGGAGGGTCAAAAAATTAACTGCAGCAACAATGCAGCAGTGGGCACCCACTGGTCAATCCCAGCAGAATGGATGCACCTATTCCATGTCCCACCAGTAGCATGAAGGAACTGTATTATCTGAATTGTTCCACACTATAGCCTATCTTGAACTGATTAACAGAACTATGCAGTACAAAGTTCCCATTTGCTTAGGGGCATGGTAGTGATGCTATTTGTATGTGATATTTAGTATTCCTTAATTCAGGTGCAAGCTAGAGCTTGTGGTATTGGCAAGGTGAACAAAAGTTCCAGAGCTGTGTTACACAAATAATTATGGTAGTTCTTATGGGAATAATCCATTGTAATCTGTAAGATGGAGATTATTACCATAAGCCAAATATAAATTAAGTGCATCTGAATGAGCATATTGTGCCTCAGGTCAGGCACAAAAAATGTCTATAATTCGAAAAATGATTTACAATATTAAGAGCAAGAAGAGAAATGTCCTCAAAGCTAGTGTATTTCCCATAGATATCACTTACAAATAAACAAAATTGTTATCCAGTGGACTAATTACATTTGCTAATTCCCAAAGGCTTGTGCTTAGCAATATCTAACTGCATTGAAATATTCACACCTATTCATAAAATTAAAACACATCTTCAAATGGTGGTCAAGCTCAGAGAGAAGAGGTGGACTGTCAAGGGAAATACATGAACATGTTACATGAAATACAATGCTTTAAGGTGGAGCTCCAAACATTAAATTAGCAAAATATATCTATTCTTAAATAACACATATAAATAGCGGCAGAGCAGGAGCAGATGAGATAATAGTTTAGTTATTATCTTCAGTATTACATATTTTTGATCTTGGTCAGTATAACTTACATGAAAGTGCTGAGTAGTACGTGTCTAACAGCTTGTCTCATGGTCTGTTATGCTCGTATACTTCAATATTATTCTCGTGGTGTAGAAGCAAGGAATGATCTCTTGTATGTATTGCTGACAATTTCAAGCTCTCTCAAATGTGTTAATAATTGTGTGGTTATCCATCGAGGTTTGGTATCTGTGCGTGTTTTTATTCCTGATATCTATGTTCTTCATTATCAAGTTTTTGCTGCCAAGTTATCCTTGATTGCTAACTCCTCAGTGGTGTTTGTGGTGGTTTTTTGACTTATCTCCAGCATCCAATCAGTTATCGAGGTGATTCAAAGGTTCTTGTAGACAGCGGCTGCGGATTCTCCAGCGATGAACTTACATTGATGCACGTAGACTGTTTGTCTGTGCAGTATATCATAAATAAATTGCTTAAAGCATAAGGTATTTGTTTCAGAACATTGTGTTTAGCATCTGATAGATGAAATAAAATTAATTCAAATTAAATTGGTTGTTGTATCAAATGTATGGTTCACATGTGCATAGACAGGTATGCACAATTATGTTATTGTGATTTGCAAATATAGAGAGATGAAATAACATTTTACTCCAAAGTTTTTAAGTACATTACATACACTGTTGAGGATTGCAGCAAATGTATGTTTGGTGTGGCTGGTCTGCTGCTAAGTGCTTATCAGCAATGCTACATGAGACTCAGCAGGTCAAGTGTCTTTCCTGTGTCTTGAGCATTTCTTCTGTAGTGCAGGCAGCTAGCACCGAAAATCACGCAAGAAAAATACATTCAGTGGTCTTTTATTTGTTTATGCAGCAGCAAAATCAGTTTTGATCTATGGTACACACTGGTTTCTTTTAGTTCTGTATGCAAAGCACATGTAATTACCTTTACATAAGTTCCTCAAGGGATACTAAATGCAAGTAAAAATGACAGTTTAATAGACTGGCTATGTATGGTTGCTCAAGAGGTTCAGTACAGCTGTTAACAAATGACAAATTTTGTCTCACCTAGGTGAAATGTTACCGCATATCGTCAATAATAAGTCTCTATCACATTGTGCTATAAAGTAATATTTCACAATTTTGCATTTCCATTAGAAATCACTGCTTGGACTAAAGTCTGTGTTAGACATTGATTTGCCTGGCAAGAGCTGTCTATGCTGTAGTATATTGTATTGCCTCTCTCTCACATAGTGAGAACTTTTGCAAAAGTGCTTGCTGTATTGGCACCTGCTAAAACATGAATCTCCATCAATTGCCTCATCTACTGCAACAGGTAGGATGGCCCAATCTGCTGACAATCAGTGACTGTACAGGGTTGGAATAACTCTTTTTATTCAGAATTGTTGGCATTAATATCCTGAGTTTCCCATCATGTGATGCAGTTAAGTTGCATTAGAGGTCGTCAATATGCCTATTTTTTCCTCCAAGAGGAACTCAAATACTTCTTTGGTATGCAAGGATTGTACCAAATTACCCATATGAGTACTGTACCTTCAAAAACTGGTTTTATTCAAGTCATTAGGCAGATGCCTAACTATTCAGATGATGATTGGGTTTAATTTTCACTTTCTTGTTACAAAATTTCATTGTTAAAGTATGATACAACATACAAACTTGGCGAGAAGAATTCATTTTTCGATATTTGGAAAGTTAGCTTGCGGTGTGGGTGTGTGTCCTTGCACAGGCGCCTCACCAACATGTGGAGCACAGTGTGGAGCTGGTGGCTAAAGGCTCTGTGATGTCACAATGCAGCCATTTTTCTGTTTCGATCTCACAGAGCCATGTGCTTGTAGAATGGTGCTGTTTGCGACATAATGCATAATGTCAATGGACCATTTCGACTAATGTATTCTCCCATATTCGTTATGGAGAAGGGTTGAAAAGCATCTAATGATTAACTTGCATGTGATGCTATGGTTTGATGATATGTAGTGACAAATTTGTTGTTCTGCTGTTTCCAGGCTGGCAGAAGTAAACTTAGCTTGACAGACTTCTTGTTCTTCTAGTTGTTTTTGTAAGCAGGCACAGGAGTGATAAAGGCATTAATGTGATGAAGAACTTCAGCAGTTCTTATGAATTATTTGAGTTATGTATCAGGTAATCTGAATGAATGTATAATCAGCAGTTATAAGTGTTGAGCTTGGCTGTGTTATGTCATATACAAGAATCCTTAAAAAGCTTGCTCATGTCAATCACTTACTGAAAATATTTGTAGTAGACTCTATCCAATAGAACTGAGGTGTACATAAACAAAGTGTAAAATACTGGTGTAATGATTTACAGATGTTTTACTTAAGTGTGTGACTCTTGGCTCATTCATAATATTGAGATACAATGAAGTATTTGTTTACACTTGTAAGTGTGATTACAGTATAATGGCAGTATTTCTAAACCCAGGCAGCTTCAACATTTTGTTACATAGCAATTAAACGAGAATGAAAGTTAGACTGAAATGTAGCATATTATAAAATATGTAAGATCGATGTCTGGTCTCCTGTAGAAAGGCTGATGCAATAAAATTCAGCAGTTATTCTCCAAAAGTATAGCATAAGAAGTAGTTTATGAACTAGTTTCTGACAAATCCTCTAACAGAGTGTAATCAGTAGTCTTTGAATATATTTAATGTTCAGATGCGACTTGTGAGTATTTCTGAATGAAAGTTGTTGGTAAGCATTTGAGAGGCCTTTTATGACGGCTTACATCTGTTTCTAGTGGCAATAATATTCTGTAAACTAAATACATCGTATATGCCTCACAGAGGTCTTTTGTTGTACATGACTTCCAAATTCAATGACCTTGTAACTGCTTAGTCTTTTCTACGTGAAGTGTCCTCATCCACAACCAGGAACATCTGGTTGCAAATGCTAGTCTGTGTAACTTAGATATTTCTATATCAAAAGCCCAGTTGTAGCTTCATGTGTTTCTGCAATTTGCATGATTTTGCCATGACTGCAAAAACAGTTACTATGACTCTCATTTAACATTTATCCTCATGTCCTATTGTTAATTACAAAATTATTTCTCTCTGCTCTGGTTGCTAATTCTCAAAACTATGCTTTATATTTATAACATGACTTTTATATAAACACATATGATCATAAACATAAAAAGCACTAGCAAATTCTTACTGTGTATAGGGACAGCAATGGATCTCCTTGGCAATTGTCTTCATCCTCCCAATCTGTTGCATAAATAAAACTTCTATTAAACTTTATTCAGCAATAACATTGATGTTTTTGCTCACTTATGGAACATATTTAGTCCCAAGAGCAAAGGGCATAAGGGTGCTTATTCCTTAAGACATATTGGGGATGGGCTAGCACCAGTAGGTCCTTTTTCTTCGGCTTCCCTGTTGTGGCATTTTTACGTGCCATAGTTGCTTTAGAAGGAGAGGCAGGCAGAGCTACTTGAAGCAGTGCAGCCGATTCATGATACAGCTTTAGCCAGTCAAAATATACTCTCTGTATGATAGTATGATCAGATAACTGTATTTCAGCTTTCCCTGGAGAAGTTATCCTTAAGAGAGGGTAAGGGCATCATAAGGAGGAGTGAACTCCTTGATTCATCCTTTTTTCACCACAGGATTTTGAATGAATGATAAATCACCAGGCTTGTACTGAGTAAGTGTAGCACCTTTGTTGCTATGTTCCAACTGTTTTTGTGTGTCTTTCGAATTACTGTGCTTAACCTATTTGCAAATGGCTTTGAGATGGCAGGCTAGCCTTTTCACTTTGCCTACACTAATACCAGGGGGCAGTTTGACAGTTTCAGAAGGTTGATTCATGGGTCTCCCAAAAACAGCTTCACATGGGGAGAATCCCGTTGCCTTATAGACATAACTGTTTTATGCAGAAGCAATGAATCCTACATATCTGTTCCAATCTAAGTGTGCTTTTGATACATAATATGATAACATCTGCACAATAGTTTTTTTGTGCACATGCTCCAGGCACCTGCTGGCTTTAAGGTGAATGGGTGTAGTTTGGCTTTTTTCAGTTCATAATATTTTGCAAGTGATTGATGAAGGCACAAGGAACAGTTTCAGCAGTCATATCCGTAAGTGGTATCAAAATTAAGTACCTTGAAAAGTGATCAGTAATTGACAATACATATTTAATATTCTTGGTGCTTTGTGGAAATGGGCCTCAGATATTCAAGGCCACAATCTGAAATGATTTTGATGCTTCTGGTAATGTTTGTAAAGGAACTTTAGTCCTCTGTGGAGGTGCTCTTTGAGCACAAGGCAGACAGTTTTGAATATACTTCCAGTGTTGGTTTGTTGAACTCTCCACAAGTAATTTGAGGCTATTCTCACATTTGTGGCCCATTACCCATTATGGCAGGGCTGTAAACTGTCATGACACTGTGCTATTATATGTTGTTGCAGTTCATTAGGTATTACCACTCTGTCACCCAACTGGGTTTTGCAATGTAGCATACTGTCTTCTACAACAAAATCAGAGAGTGATGCATACTGATGGCATTCTGCATATCTCATGTGATTTTTTCAATTCTTCTATGGAAAGATCACCTGTCTGCACAACTCTAATTTTTCTGCTAAACATGTCAGCATTTCTGTGCAAATGGCTGGGTTTATGCCGAAATGTATAATCATACTCAGATAGTTTAATGCCCACCTACTCAAATGACTGCTGGGGTCCTTTAAACTCTAGCATCCATACCATTGCAGTGTGGTCTATAACCACAATGAATTGGCATCCATGCAAGTATCATTTAAAGTAATTTTTGCCGAAATGAGGGCTAACAAATCTTTCTCAGTAGTGCTGTAGTTAATTTCTGCAGAATTCATTTGCCTAGAGGCATAATCTATTGGTCTTTCCTCACCATCAATTTCATGGCTCAGAATGGCCCAAACCATGTAATCTGATCCATCCATCAAAAGGATGAATGGTTTTTCAAAATCTGGGTGTACTAACAGGGGTGAACTAGTCAATATGTTTCTAAATTTTCCCATCAATGCCTCACTTTTCTCTGTCCATTCAAACATTGTGCCTTTATTTAGTAGATTTCTCAATGATTCTACTATAGTAGCATAATCTTGTACAAATTGATGATAATAACTGGCTAAGCCTAGAAAAGATTGTAACTCTTTAACATTTTTGGTGCTGGGAAACTATCCACTGCCTCAGTTAGCCTAGGATCTGGCTTATCTCCTTCTTAACTAAAGACATGTTCCAGGTACTGAACCTGTGACTCTGCAAAAGAACATTTTTCTAAATTTAAACTTAAATTTGCATTTTAGAGTCAAGATAATACATTTCTTAATCTGTCAGCATGCTCTTAAATTGTTTTCGCAAAAAATATGATGCCATCAAGATACTTGAGACACAAAGTAGATTTCAACCTCTTATTAACAAGTTGGCAAATATTTGAAAAGTGGCAGGTGCATTTCTTAGAACAAAAGCATGCGTAAGAATTCATAGAGTCCAGGTGGAACCACAAAAGCAGTTTCTCATCTGTCTTTTAGTGCAATCAGAATTTGGTGATATCCAGAACACATGTTCAGGGTAGTAAAGTATTTGCAGTTTCATAATCTGTGTAAGGTCTCATCAATATGTGGCAGGGCTAGTTATCAGGTATGGGAACCTTGCTTACTGCCTCACATATCAACACACAGACAATAGGCTTTTTCCCTGTTGATTAATTTTTTGGGCACAACAATGATAGGACTTGACTATGGACTTACAGATGGTTGAATCATCGCCGCAGCCAGCTGCTGCTGAATAGTACCTTCAAAAACAGACTTTAGGAGGTATGGTATTTGATATCCTTTCTGTGCGATTGGTCTTGTGTCTCCTCTGTGAATTTCATGATGTATGAGGCCAGTAGCCGGCAAATACTGCCATTCCTCAAACAACCACATGTATTCCTCTAAAACTGGGTACAACAGATTTTGCTCTGGCCCTGGCAAATGTGAAAATTTCTTCTTTAACTGATCCCTTAATGAAGGGGTGATCATGAAAGTCTACCTTACTGATAAATGCTTCTTTTTCTTTCTTTTAAACTGCTTTAGCTTTGCCACTTCAGTTTCTATAACTGCCTCACCACTGGCCAAAATTGTACCATGTGGTATTTCTATATGCTGTTGACTAAAATTGTCAACACACACAGGTATTTGAAACCTGTTCCCCTTAATCTCTGGTTTGCTCAAACCTCTCTTAACATGTGCTTGCAACTTGTTGAAAAAGTCATTCTGGGTGAGTGGATAAACCAGAAAGTCTGATCTGTGCCCATATATGTGGCTTGGTTAGAACTTGTGAGGTATGCTGCCCTTCACAAGTTCCTTGCGATTGTGACGCACGCTCACTGCTAAAACAATGTATGGAATCACTGAACTGAAGAGAGTGCATTTTTGTATCTATCGCAGCCTGATAATATGTTAAGAAAATGTCCCCTAAGATAACATCAAAGTCCTGTGTGTGATTCCTATCTACTTCCATATCAGGGACACACATTTTCCTTTCAGTGTGCAGGTCTATTGTGCAGGTGCCCCTGAAAGAATGATTATCTCATCTTCAAGTCCTCTTACATTGTAGTGTGGTGGTTTTAGCACACACTTGTCATTATTAGAAACAAAAAGAACACTAATCTGAGCTCTGATATCCACAAGAATTTAGACGGTCTTCCCTATGAACTTGCATTCTAAAACTGAATTTGCCACCTCAGTGGGGTCTCCCCTTTTTATAGGTTTCACATATTCCATTGGGGGTGAGAGTGGGTGGCAGAACCAACCCCATGCTCATTTCCCTGTGTGTGTACTTCTGTTTGGCTGATCGATTTCTTTTTCTTTTTTTCTTTCTTTTTGCCTACTAGAATGTTTCTCTTGAGGGAATTTGGCCACTTATTTTGTGGGCAACAATCTTGTTTGTGACTGATGGGATGGCATTTCTTACAACAGGAATCCCAGCAGTGTTACAACAGGAATCCCAGCAGTATTCAGCTGTACAGTTCGGCTTCCCTCATATAGTGCTTCACTGGCATGTGTGGGGACAGATACAAATCTTCCAGCTTCCTCCCATAATAGAGCAAGTCTGACTACTTCGTGCAAGGGGTTGGGGAAGGCTACCTTTACTTCACTCCTAATTTGTGGATAGATTCCACACATGAATACATCATTGGCTCTTGCTTCAGCTTCTTCAATTAACACTTCATTTCATGTATTGTCTCTCCCTAGGGCATATGTGTGACAAGATACTGCCCTAATTCTGTCTGCCAATTCTTCAAAGTCCTCCCTGCTTTTCTGTCTAAGGTCAGACAACCAATCACGATAATAGTTAACCCCACACTTATTGGAATAGCGGTTTGCTATCCCCTTTGCCAAGAATTCGACAGTTGGTACTTCCCATAGTGCATCTAATGATTCAACATAAGATTGTTAATCACCAGAAAGCTTCAGCTTGGTGACATTTAACAAAAAATGGTCTGGCCATGCTCATGTACATCTCATGTTCCTGATATTTTGCAAAATGATGTTACATTTTCGCCTGGATTTCCAGCAAAAGGAAGTACAAAAGTTACAGCTGGAAGCCTACTGGCTATATCTGTTACTATTTTTCAGTTTCAACCTTAGAGGTTCTTGATGAACCTGGAATTGCCACATCTTTCACAGCTCTTGCTTTACATTTGTGAGTTATCACATTAAGCCATTCCTGTAGCTCTATTTTTTAAGTGCCAGCTTATCTGCTGTTGCAAAAAAATGATGTGATCATGCTCATCAATGGCTGAAGTTGCAGCATCAGGAGCCGATTCAGTCCTCTGTGCTGGTTGGCCAGGATGTAAATCAGGCATGGTTATAAAACTGGGTTGAGACCAAACTGATGCACACAAAAAGAAGTCTCACCTCCAGCGGAAGTTTGCTGGAGTTTTTAACTGGCAGAATGCATTGCAGTGACTGTTACATCATGTGGAGATGGTGATGGTGTCAGTGTCAGCATTGGGGGTGATGGAGGCAGCAGCGGCAGCCTCAGCAGCAACACGGTGGCCTCAGCAGTGGCACTGTCAGTGGTGGTGGCAAGGGTGACAATAGCATTGGAGGTGACTTGGGGCACCGTCCTGCATCCATCAAAGTAATGTGGCCTGTGGCATTCCAGCAATTGCAAGCAACTCGCCTCTGCTTGGTTAGGGTGGTGGTGGCACACAGCTGATAATGCACTCAGCAGTGTTACTTAGCCATTCCAGCTGACTGCCGTGGCAGGAGCACTTATCAAGCAAACTTATGTGCATGCATCTGGTGCAGGCAGACATGTAACCGGCAACAAAGTACCACTGGGCACATGTGTGTCTACCAGTTCATGTTAGTGGATAGGTAAAGGTCAGTGATGATCCCACTTCAGGACACTACTTGTACATGTCAGGGTGGGTTAAGGAGCATAAGTGGTTGTCCAGAACTGATACTGTTCACTCTAACATATGAAATGATAACTGAGTTGCCAAAACATGGAGATCTGTTCTCCTTCTCCTATTCTAAAGGGTACATTTGGTCTATCATATTCTATGACTGTTGAGGGAACCTTGTGTAGTGGTGGAGAGCATTTTGCCCTCAATGAGAGAAGCAGGCAGACACATCTATAGAGTAGGAGGCCCGGTAGAGAAGAGAGCGATCTGCTGCTGCGGCCACTATCTCTTTATTTAACCAGCACACGTGACTGATCTCTGCTCCCCATTGGTTGGCTCTGAATCTTCTGAAAGCATTACCTGCTCATCAACCTCATGCAAAGAATCCCTAGTTCAGCAGAACTTAATGTGGCAGCCATCCCTGATGTTGCAGTGCTGCTTATGTAACCTACATCACTCCACTGAGGCACAGTGGCAGTTGCAAGAAAAATGTTGCAAAATTTGAAAAATATAAAAATGCTCTGCTTTACCCTTAGCACTACTCTGGGCTGCACAATACAAGTCCTCTAGCTGAGAAGGCAGCTAAAATAATATTTGAAAACAGCAGATGGTTAAGCCTAAATGGATAATCATTAAATTTTGAGAAGACACAGTACATACAATTCGTCACTTACCATAACACATTGTAAGCAATAAAAATAGTCTACTCAAACAACAAAACATAAGAACTAGATAGTGTTGATATTTTGAGACTACAGGTAGATCATAACTTTCATTGGGAAACACATTCCATAAAATTAATGAGACACCACTATTTGCTAATAAGTTTGCAATCCATTTTTGGAGGAAACTTAACTTACAGGAACAGTATTTTAAAAATACCGAAGCATAGTATAAGAATATCTGGTGTTTGTTCTCGAATATCCTTCAGAGAGCTCTTCAAAGGTATGGTATTTTGATAAGTATTCCACAGTATGTGTATTTATTAATGTCCTTTGTCATTACTAATATTCTTCTTTTCTCAAGAAATAGTGAAAAGCATTAATAGAATACTAGGACCCAAAACAATCTCTACAAAGATTTTGTGGGCTTAGTAGCAGTAGGAGAAAGGAGTCAGGTACATGCATACACACATACTCAAAATCCTCTAGAGCATTTTACAGTAAGTGACTCATGAGTAATGTTGTAGAGTTTAAGACTGAATCAAAGAAATTTCTGTTGGGCAACTTCTTCTACTCATTGAAAAGTGTGTACACAGAAAATCTCAGAAATATTGTTTTACATTGTGTCATACATAATTTTAGCGGTATAACAAAAAATGTTTTCTTGAATAGTAAGTCATTTAATTGCATTGTACTTGATTAAAATTTGTATCTGTAAGTCCTTTCCACATCCCAGAGACCCTTCTCTGCAAGACGTATAGAAATGACTAATGTAATGTACAGTAATGTAACATACTGGCTGGCAATCTCTTATAGCTTCTGCATATGGTGAGTGTTTTCCAAGTTTAATAACAATGAACTGACTATAAACCATTTGTCTGCATTCAAGATAATTATTTAACAATCTTTTCTAAAACTGTACTTCATTTCTTAGTTATTGCAATGATTATATTCTATGTCAACAAAGAATATAACTAATGAGAGTTAATGTACACAAGAAAAAGCAACAGCACTAACATGGAACCTCATGAAACACAAAGTCTGCCATCTCAGTCAGACAATGACTAATAACTTAAAACAGGGTGATTATAATTAAAGTTAAACTTTCACAACACTGTAGAAATAACAGCGCAGGTCAGAATGAAGTCAAATTGCAACAGAGTATTATCGGAGAATGGGGAAACCATATGGCAGGAGAAAAAAAAAGTGTGAAGTTTGATCAATAGATGGCGCTGTATGTGTTAGAAAATGTAAATAAAAACACCTGTCCTGTGCATGACTGATTTAAGTTGGTAAAAACATGTTGGGTACATGGCTTTTCCTCCTTTTGCATCTGCGATGTTCACAATGACTGTCTCAATGTAGGATTGCGCTCTGCTTGCATAGCTGTATTACAAGAATGATGACTGTGTACACATCACTATTTGCAGAAGTTCCAGACACTGAAGGGTTTGAAAAAAGGCATTGGTCTGAGATGACTGCTGTGGGTCTGGAGAAAATGATTCAGAAATTTAAAAAGATGGGTTCTTTTAGTGTGCAACGTGGTAGAGGGAGGGAACGAATTGATTCAACATCAGTGGAAATAGTAGTCACACCAATGCAGGAGGAGATGAGTGGTGGTGCACAAATGTGTAGTGCACAGACAATTGCCCAAACATTGGACATACCCATGAGCACTGTGCGTAAAATCCTAAGAAATATCCTTCTTTGCTATCCATTCAAAATTACCCATGTGCACGAGTTGCTTCCTGTTGACCTGCCAGCAAAAGAGACCTTTGCTTTAAAATTTCTTGCTCACACTGAAGAGGACAATAATTGGCCATGGAAGATTTTGTAGACAGACGAAGCCCACTTCCATCTGACAGGACATGTCAGTAACAGAATTATCGAATATGAGCAATGGAAAATCCACACGCAAATCAATCAGTACCGTTTCATCCTGAAAAGGTCACTGTGTGGTGCAGCTTTATGGCATCATTTATCATAGGGCCATATTTTTTCGAAGAGACAGGTGCTTCCAGTCCTGTTACTTGTACACCTGTACCGTCACTGGTAAGCACTATGAGTGTCTTTTGCACAAATATGTCATTCCAGCTCAGCAACAACTTGGATGGGATCATTTTTATGCAAGATGGCACACCTATACACATTGCAAATCCAGTTAAGCAGCTGCTGAAGCGCCATTTCGGAAATGCAATAATTATCAGCTGCCATTTCCCTACAGCCAGGCTCTCCTGATCACCTGATATCAATCTGTGTGACTTTTGGCTGTGGGGCTATCTGAAAGATGTTGTGTTCAATGTTCCAATTGTAAATTCAGCTTGATGGAAGGCACGCATTGTGCACCACATACTGAGCATGACCCTGGAAACACTTCGATCAATTGCAGAACATGCTGTTTCTCGATTTCAACTTGTTGCATATTGAACACGTTTTTTTCTCCGGTCACGCAGAAATTAATAATCTGATTTGATTTTGACAGATGCTTTTTATGTGGTTTTTGACCTCAGGACAATTAAAACCAATGTGAGAGATGCTTTTTATACCGTTTTTGGCCTCAGGACTATTAAAAACCGATTTTTCCATTCAATGTAATATGTCCTTGCCGTGATGGATGGGCTTATGTAACTAACACTTGTACACCTATGCATACTGAGCAGTACAGTTTGTTTAACATCAAATGTACACCTTGGGCATTGTTGTATGATTCAACAGTCAATCGCTATTAAATTATAATGCTTACACTGCCATCTATTGCTACATTTTGTAACTATTTATTTTTCTTCTGCCATACTTTTTCCCCCTTCTCCGATAATATTCTGTTGCAATTTGACATCATTCTGACCAGTGGTGTTATTTCTACAGCAGTTTGAAAGTTTATCTTTAATTATAATCACCCTGTACATCAGACTTTCATATAAACTACCTTTGATTCCCATGATAAAAATATGGATCAACCTTTTTTTTAGCATTTCCTTTGAGGTCATATACTCTATTGTACTTAAAAATACCATGTGATCTACAAAGTCAAACATCTTTGACAAGTTCCAAAAATACCATTAATCAGTTTACACAATTCATACTTGTAAGCACCATTCTGGCATCAGAACCCTTGAGAAATCCAAACTGTGATTCAGTCAATATATTACTTGTGATCAGTTTTTAGGAAGTTTCTTGTACATATTTTTCCTGAGATTTAAAGGAAAGCTTTCAAAAGTAAAACTGCACAGAAATTTGATTGCATTTCTTTAGCCTTATACATATTCCTGTTAAGATTTTGCTAAGCTTGCAATATTCCTTTTTAATTGTTTTCATTTAAAAATTTATCATAAATGTTAAAATATTTTTATTTTCTTCTGGTGAAGTCACTGTTACATTAATTTCACTTCAGTTTTTATAAATACTGATCTCAGATATACTCTTAACTTATCAGTAACAAATAAATGTAGCAGCTAAATAAATTTATCATGCTACACCCATCTGTTATAAATGTATCATTTACCCTTCAATTTAACCTTTCTTTGTCTTTTTCTGATTCTGTCAGTGTGCTACACTATATACCAGTTACACAAATAAGTCAGGAGATTAAAAGCAGAAAGAATTAGCCAACAGATATGAAACTCAGATAATGTTTAAAATCTTGCTGATCTATTGTGAATCAAATTAGAAAGAATGCAACAGAAGCTAAAATTAATGAATTAGGATTAACTGTGAATAATGATGACATTTCTGATACCCGTATAGTTATCAATATTTTTTAATAATGGCTTTATAGATGCAACTGAAGAGGATGTCTGCATGAAAGGGGCTGCTTGCTGACCACTACCAAACAGAACTACAGTAGTCAGTGACAACATTCTGAAACTTATAGATAGCATAAAAAAGACCAGAATCACATGGAATTTACCCATGTCTACTGATGAAGTGTAAACATGTGTTATTGAATGCATTAGTTAGTCTAATAAACAGTTTTCTTGAAGAAGGAGTTTTCCCCGGCAAGTTGAAAGTGGCTATTGTCCAATCCTCAAGAGGAAAAGGCATGTTCTAAATTGCAGACCTATTGCCATGATCTCAAATTTCAACAAACTGATTAAGAAATTAATGTTAAAGAGCATCTTGGAACATTAAAATAATGCTGACACATCAGATAATTTCCACAATGGTCTCAGAAACTGTCAGTAGCAGATTATGTACTTTAAAAAAGTAGCAGACTTCTTAGAGATCTCTAAAGGTTTCAGCAGAGTACATCATTATGTACCTTAACAAAAATCGCAATGGGCAGCATCACTGGAAAACTTATGCAAGTACTAGAAATATATTTGAAAGAGAGACAGTAGTGTATATAAATTATATAAGATAACAGAGAATTACTAGAAAGTAGATCATAAAAAACAAGAAATATAAATTTTGGCCTCCATCAGTGCTCCATCTAAGGTCCATTACTGTATATTTGTTACGCAAATGATTTTCCAAGTTCATATACTGATGTTATGGCTATCCTCTGTTGGCCAGACAGTGAACCCAAAATTGATAAAATATTATGAATGATTAAATTCTGTGAAAGATCTGTTTGGTATGTAAATTTTTGGGTTTATAATAGAAGTAGCAGGTTCATCTACATCTACATACACACTCCACAAACCACCATATGGTGCATGCCAGAGGGTACCACTGTACCACTACCAGTCTTTTGTTCTCTGTTCCACTCACAAATAGAGTGAGGGGAAAATGACTGTTTGTATGCCTCTGTACAAGCCCTACTCTCTCTAATCTTATCCTCATCGTCCTTATACGAAATGTACATTGGTGGCAGTAGAATCATTCTGCAGTCAGCCTCAAATGTTAGTACTCTAAATTTTCTCAATAGTGCTCCTTAAAAAGAACATTGCCTTCCCTCCAGTAATTCCCATTTGAGTTCTGCACACCATCTCTGTAATACTTATGTGTTGATCGAACCTACTGCTATCAAATCTAGCAGCCCACTTCCGAATTGCTTTGATGTTTTCCTTTAATCCAGCTTGGTGTGGATCCCAATCATTCAAACAGTACTCAACAATGGATCACACTAATGTCCTATATGTGGCCTCCTTTACAGGTGTACCACACTGTCTTAAAATTGTCCCAATAAACCAAAGTTGACCATTCACCTTCTCTACTACAATCAGTACATGCTCATTCCATTTCATACAGCTTTGCAACATTATGCCTAGGTATTTAATAGACATGGCTGTGTCAAGCAGCACACTACTAATACCATATTTGAACATTATGGGTTTGTTTTTCGTGCTCACCTGCATTAACTTGATGTGTGGGGTGGCTGCATGGTTTGAGGTGCCATGTCATGGACTGTGTGGCCACTCCCACCGGAGGTTCGAGTCCTCCCTTGGGCATGGGTGTGTGTGTTGTTCTCAGCATAAGTTACTTTGAGTTATTTTAAATACTGTGTAAGTCTTTTTCTACATTTAGAGATAGCTGCCATTTATCCTACCATTCAGATGTTTTGTCTAAGTCATAATGTATCCTCCTACAATCCCTCAACAATGACACCTTTCTATACCCCACAGTATCACCAGCAAACACCTGCAACTGCTGCTAACCCTTTCTGCCAGATCATTTATGTATATAAAAGATAACAGCAATCCTATCACACTTCCGTGGGGTACTCCTAATGATACCCTTGTCCCTGATGAACATCTACATCTACATCTACATCCATACTCTGCAAGCCACCTGACGGTGTGTGGCGGAGGGTACCCTGAGTACCTCTATTGGTTCTCCCTTCTATTCCAGTCTCGTATTGTTCGTGAAAAGAAGGATTCTCAGTATGCTTCTGTGTGGGCTCTAATCTCTCTGATTTTATCCTCATGGTCTCTTCGCGAGATATACATAGGAGGGAGCAATATACTGCTTGACTCTTTGGTGAAGGTATGTTCTCGAAACTTTAACAAAAGCCCATACCGAGCTACTGAGCGTCTCTCCTGCAGAGTCTTCCACTGGAGTTTATCTATCATCTCCGTAATGCTTTCGCGATTACTAAATGATCCTATAATGAAGCGCGCTGCTCTCCGTTGGATCTTCTCTATCTCTTCTATCAACCCTATCTGGTAAGGATCCAACACTGCTGAGCAGTATTCAAGCAGTGGGCGAACAAGTGTACTGTAACCTACTTCCTTTGTTTTTGGATTGCATTTCCTTAGGATTCTTCCAATGAATCTCAGTCTGGCATCTGCTTTACCGACGATCAACTTTACATGATCATTCCATTTGAAATCACTCCTAATGCGTACTCCCAGATATTTTATGGAATTAACTGCTTCCAGTTGCTGACCTGCTATATTGTAGCTAAATGATAAAGGATCTTTCTTTCTATGTATTTGCAGCACATTACACTTGTCTGCATTGAGATTCAATTGCCATTCCCTGCACCATGTGTCAATTTGTTGCAGATACTGCTGCATTTCAGTACAATTTTCCATTGTTACAACCTCTTGATACACCACAGCATCATCCACAAAAAGCCTCAGTGAACTTCCGATGTTATCCACAAGGTCATTTATGTATATTGTGAATAGCAACAGTCCTATGACACTCCCCTGCAGCACACCTGAAATCACTCATAATTTGGAAGACTTCTCTCCATTGAGAATGACATGCTGGGTTTTGTTATCTATCCAATCCAATCACACAATTGGTCTGATAGTCCATATGCTCTTACTTTGTTCATTAAACGACTGTGGGGAGCTGTATCGAACGCCTTGCGGAAGTCAAGAAACATGGCATCTACCTGGGAACCCATGTCTATGGCCCTACGAGTCTCGTGGCTGAATAGCGCGAGCTGGGTTTCACACGACCGTCTTTTTTGAAACACATGCTGATTCCTACAGAGCAGATTTCTGGTCTCCAGAAAAATCATTATACTTGAACATAATACGTGTTCCAAAATTCTACAACTGATCGACGTTAGAGATATAGGTCTATAGTTCTGCACATCTATTCGACGTCCCTTCTTGAAAACGGGGATGACCTGTGCCCTTTTCCAATCCTTTGGAATGCTACACTCTTCTAGAGACCTACGGTACACTGCTGCAAGAATGGGGTAAGTTCCTTCGTGTACTCTGTGTAAAATCGAACTGGTATCCCATCAGGTTCAGCGGTCTTTCCTCTTTTGAGCGATTTCAGTTGT
Source organism: Schistocerca serialis cubense (assembly GCF_023864345.2). Taxonomy (NCBI): domain Eukaryota; kingdom Metazoa; phylum Arthropoda; class Insecta; order Orthoptera; family Acrididae; genus Schistocerca; species Schistocerca serialis. The sequence goes on along the minus strand of NC_064640.1, from coordinate 731,580,164 downwards.
TTCTCTATCCCTCTGTCGTCTATTTCGATATCTACCATTTTGTCATCTGTACGACAATCTAGAGAAGGAACTACAGTGCAGTCTTCCTCTGTGAAAAAGCTTTGGAAAAAAGACATTTAGTATTTTGGCCTTTCGTCTGTCATCCTCTGTTTCAGTACCATTTTGGTCACAGAGTGTCTGGACATTTTGTTTTGATCCACCTACCGCTTTGACATAAGACCAAAATTTCTTAGGATTTTCTGTCAGTACATATAACATTACTTTCGAATTCATTGAATGCCTCTCGCATAGCCCTCCTCACACTAAATTTCTCTTCGCGTAATTTTTGTTTGTCTGCAAGGCTTTGGCTATGTTTATGTTTGCTGTGAAGCTCCCTTTGCTTCTGCAGCAGTTTTCTAACTCGGTTGTTGTACCACGGTGGTTCTTTTCCATCTCTTATGATCTTGCTTGGCACATACTCATCTAATGCATATTGTACGATGGTTTTGAACTTTGTCCACTGATCCTCAACACTATCTGTACTTGAGACAAAACTTATGTGTTGAGCCGTCAGGTACTCTGTAATCTGCTTTTAGTCACTTTTGCTAAACAGAAAAATCTTCCTACCTTTTTTAATATTTCTATTTATGGCTGAAATCATCGATGCCGTAACCGCTTTATGATGGCTGATTCCCTGTTCTGCGTTATCTGTTTCAAATAGTTAGGGACTGTTTGTCACCAGAAGGTCTAATATGTTATCACCATGAGTCGGTTCTCTGTTTAACTGCTGAAGGTAGTTTTCAGATAAAGCACTTAAAAAAATTTCACTGGATTCTTTGTCCCTGCCACCGGTTATGAACGTTTGAATCTCCCAGTCTATATCCAGGAAATTAAAATCTCCACCCAGAACTATAACATGGTGGGGAAATCTACTCAAACTATTTTCCAAATTATCCTTCAGGTGCTCAGCCACAACAGGTGCTGAGCCAGGGGGCCTATAGAGACATCCAATTACCATGTTTGAGCCTGCTTTAATCGTGACCTTCATCCAAATCATTTCACGTTTCGGATCCCCGTCAATTTCCTTCGATACTATTGCACTTCTTATCGCTATAAACATGCCTCCCCCTTCACTGTTCAGCCTGTCTCTGCGGTATACATTCCAATCTGAGTTTAGGATTTCATTACTGTTTACATCTGGTTTCAGCCAACTTTCTGTCCCTAGTACTATATGGGTGTTGTGACACCATACAGCATTCTGTTACTTAAGAAGTCTTCAAGCCTCTCACATACTTGGCCAACTATTCCATATGCTTGTAACTTTGATAACAGTCAGCAATGTGGCACCATGTCAAATGCTTCACAGTAATGTAGGGATATGGAAACCACCTGTTGCCCTTCTTCCATTGTTCATAGAATCTCATGTGAGTAAAGGGCAAGCTGAGTTTCACATGAGTGAAACTGTACTGATTTGTGGACAGAAGCTTTTCCCTCTCAGGGATATTTATTATATAGAAACTGAGAATATGTCCAAGTATTCTGCAGGAAACTGGTGTTAAAAATATTGGTCTGTAATTTTGTGGGTCTGTTCTTTTTTCAGCCACACAGTCTGAGGCATCTTGCCACGGTTCGCATGGCTCCCCATGTCGGAGGTTTGAGTCCTCCCTCGGGCATGGGTGTGTGTGTGTTGTCCTTAACGTAAGTTAGGTTAAGTTAGATTAGGTAGTGCGTAAGCTTAGGGACTGATGACCTTGGTAGTTTGGTCCCATAAGGCCTTACCACAAATTTCCAATTTTGTTCTTTTACCCTTCTTACTTACAGGAGTCACCTGCAGTTTTTTCCAGTTGCTTGGGACTTTTGTCTAGATGAGAGGTTCATGATAAATGCAAGTAAGTAAGGCACCAATGCTTATTTGCTTTCAGTTCTCTAGACTAGTTATGCTTATTATAATGTCCTCCATACAGGAGTCTGTGCAATGGACAAACAATGGTAGGTTTGTGTAATTCTCCTATGTGAACATTTTCTCAGATGCAAAAGTTAAAGCTTCTGCTTTACTTTTCCTGTTTCATCTGCAAAAAAATAACATACAGTCTATATGTTATAGTCATACCATCATTCTGGTAGCCTAAGAACAGTGTATTTTGGATTATTACATTTTTTTTTGTCATATGGTATAACGATGTTGGGTAGGCCCTGACAACTAATATGAAAAGGGTTTTCATTGAAAAGTGACACAACGAACATTGTGTAAAAGCTTAGATACTATTTTTTTTTATATTCTTCTATGTGTATGTTATACATCATTAAGTTAGTGAAAGAACACATAATGTGGCAAATAGGAGCATGCAAATTCGTAACATTGATACTAGCCTTACAACACAATTTCATAAGGTCAACAGAATATTACCATTAACAGAAAAAAGTCTGTAGAGGTATGTCAAATGAGCTGTTTTTCTCAATTTGTCACCAAATGATCTTAAGATGTGCATTGGAGACATATTTAGAAAGCTGCTTAAGCAGTAGTAAATGCATATAATTTTGAACTAACATGAATAATAATGTAATCAACTATGCTGTCTTAGCAAGAAATGTAGTACTAAATTACATGTAAAGCCAACTGTTCACTATGGATGGAATTCTTGTCCTACCATAGGAATTAACTAATTGTAGAATAGTGTAAAAAGTTCTCTGTGTGCACAAAAAGTTCTGTAATTGTAGTTTGTTGTCATTGCCCACGAATCCAGAGTTGGAATATCAGCAACACAGCAGTAAGATGGAACCACAGCAGTGTTGGTGGCCTGATTGATTCACATCTGAGCCATGGTTTTGTTGTGGCTTATGTGATAGAAACTGATTCTGTAACAAAACAAGAATGGGACACACCTGTATAAATGATCATCATTTTCAGTCAAAGGTATATCAGTCCACCAGACACTAGTCTTGAAGGGGATTTATGGTCTTTGAGTCTAAATGGCTCAACCAGTCACCCCCTCTGGATTTTTGCTGCTACTAGCTATGACCCATTTGATGACAACAAGTCTGATACTGTGGACTTAGTGGCTCTGACTGGCGGGTTACCTGGTGGCCTACTTCAGCTGTGTTGACCTCCTATGCCGCAGGTCTACAGGTTGAGCTCAGGGCTGTGTAGCCGTTCAACCACCATCACTTATGCAGGCAACCTCCCTGCTGCCTGCTTCTGTTCATGTTGGCAGCCACTGCTGATGCTGTGAAGCAATCTCATTCATCCTGAGCCCAAAGAATGATTCTGTGCACATCTGCACACTACATTCTGGACTGCTGGACAGTCTTTAGTCTTCATTACAAGTCACTGTTCACTGCTGCAATTGGTATCCTTGCTGAACCTCTGCTATCATCACCAATGGCCATTCAATATTGTGGGCTCTGAGGTCACCTGCTGACAGTCATGCAGCCTCATGGGCCATAGACAGCTTATGTCTTTGGGACATTGACTTCTCTGAGTATCATCAAAATTGTTGTAGCTGAAGAACACTGAAGTCATATTTTTACAATGATATTTTTGTGAGAACACAATGAGCAATTGCCAAGCATCCCCTCAATGCTACACTGCTACCCACCCAGATGGTGGACCATGTTGCCTTTCTGACCACTGCCAAGCCATCTCCATTACAATCAGAGGCCTTCCACTGTGGCCTTCACAATTTTATTAACAAATATTTGATAATATTTGTGTGTTTCATGAACATGGAAAACATCTCTCCAGCACAATCTCATAAAATACACAGTTAATGATGTATTAACTAGCCTCTGATACACAGATGTAATAGGTTTGATATGCAAGTAAGTATTAATGCTCAACATTGGGAACTTTACAGCACAGTCTGGAAGGCCACTGAATATTGGTTTTGTGATACAATTTTGTTCATTAGACATGTCTATATAAATGTCATCATGGATGGCCTTAGGTACCCTAATTATCATGTTTGCTGTAGGGGTTGCTGGAAGAAATTTAAAGAAAAACCATATCACAAACATCACTCACTTGTGTTTTGATTAATAAATACACCAACATAGCACCAAAACAAATTATAAACTGGTTAAAATTTGGTAGAGGTGCTTAATATACTGTCACTATTATAAACAGTCTGTTGGGAATTACACTTTTATTGTATGTGCTTCAAGATGCTCCACTAAGCAAAACTTACTAATGTCAGTATTCTTTAATTTATACACCTGCCACTACTGGCATTTTACAACCTGTGAGACAGTGACACACCCTATCCAAATCCACATGCACGCATGACATAGGAGTTCATCACAGACGCTATACACAATAACATATCTTGATGCACATCAAAAAGTGGCACACATTTTGTATGGAAGGATTCATAAATAGTGAGCATCTAATCAAGGGGGTGAAGCCAAATTTATCGGTGCAATACATTTGTTAGTGCACCCTGGTGGTAATACTGTTATGTTTGGAGAGAAAACTGAAAGTGTGTAGATCTGTGTGTAGATTATTTTACAAGATTGACTCAGTCTAGGACCAATGTGCCTCACAATGTCCCAGAAGTGGACATTTTAATATGCTCATCTATACCAGTATGTATGGAAATACGTGCTTGTCAAAAATGTTAAGTTGAGCCATCCATAATTCATTCAACTTTAGAAGTCCTTGTAACTAGTGGGGTTATTCCTTGGATTAAAAAATACTAAGAGCATATCACTTGCTATAAGGTCAGGCCTAATGAATCTGTGAGGTGCCCATCCTTATCTTGACATACATGACTGCTCTATTTACATGTACTGCACAAGGTTTCAGGTGAAGATGATACAAATGTCCAAACTTATAGTTCACTTTCTGCATGGCATCTGACTCAGACTGCCCCATTGCTGGGTTGTATAATAGATTCTGGCGTGACCTCATCAGAGGGCAGTCCAGCTGACAAATGCTCTTTGACTAGTGGTGCCATGGCTGTTGACAGTAATGTTGTACCAGCTATTCAGTTCCCCAAGTGACATTTGGTGGTGTTACTACATCCCCTACCCATCCAGGAAGCAAGTGACTACCAGGGTGGAAGAAGCAGGTGTTGGGTAGTCTCTAGGAGCTGCCACTGGGGAAGATGGCAGGTTGTTGCTGGGGGAGTTACTGTGGAAGTCTGAAGCAGGACGAGGCTTGATGGATGATGTGTGAGTCACTATGGGACCAGAGGGCCACCTGAGGCCAGGAAGTAGTTGGCTGTCGACCGGAATGGAAAAGATGAAATTGATTTCAACCCACCACAGAAACCTGTGAGTGGAGGCCATGGTATACATCAAGGACCTGTGGCAAATGGAAATAGTCCCTTAGATCCGGGTTGGTTGGTGCCTAAACTGATGGATCTCTACTGGGGTATCCTCTCAAAAGAGAGAGGCTGCAGCAATAATGTGCACTGTAGAGTGGGTGCAGCATATCCAAGAGAGTGCTATGAGCATAGCCTTGCAGCCATCCATCAGGCTGCAGCTCCTTCAACACAGAGGCCCTGTAAGTTGGCAGAAAATTACAGAGGGCTTTAATTTCAGTGTTAGATGTCATTTCCTTGTAGAACTGGGTTTTGAAGGTGTAGATAAAGCATTCCATACAACTGAACTGTCGCATGCAAGGTGAAAAGATGCAGCGGAAAGGTGTTACAAGCAAAAAGCCATTCGAAGTCACAGGAAGTAAATAACATTCCATTATCTGAAGCCAAGCACACAGGATGCCCTAGAGGGCAAAGTTTTTTTTTTCAACTGTAGAACTGCTGGAGAAGTGCAACTTGATGTGTGCGACAGGTGGGACATTGGTGGGCGAGGCCCACAATTTCAGAGTGAACTGCTGCCCAGAGTATCTGTTGTCCGACGGAAATTTTTATCTGGGAAATGCCTCAATTGACAATGTTCAGGAGGTGTGTCACTCATGGCCAAAGAAAGGGAGGCACTAGGATGCAGCTGTGGTTATTGTCCAAGACCACAATAGAACCTGTTTGTTTAGGTATGGTTGCTGCTACCATGACCAATAAGGACAAAATTCAGATCCAAGAGTTCTGTCTGATCACCCATACTTACAAAGTAAACAAGGCAGTGTAACATTGCAGCCTTGTGGGTAGTGGCTGTAGAAACACACAATTTCATGGTGATCACATGGGGAATTGGTGGAGCACATCCGCATTTGCATGAAGTGTTGCTGCTGGATAATGGATAGAATAATGAAAATTTGACAACTACTGAAGTTGATGGGCAGTCTAGTCTGGTAAGTGATGTTTAGGGTCAGGGATGGTGAGTGACAAGTGATGATTTATGGCAGGAAGAACATTCTGTCCATAAAGAAATTATTTAAATTTCTGGATTGCATAAATGATAGCAAGGACCTCCCATTCTACTTGACAGTAGCATTGCTAAGAATCAGATAAGGTCTTAGAAGCATAGAAAACAGGGCACTCATTGCCATCAGGGTATTTATGGGATAGGGCTGTGCTGATACTATGGGGAGAGACATCAGTTCCTACTGCCAGAGACAGACCAGGAATGTATGCTGTTAAAAATGGTGCCTGCTTAAGGCAACTATTTCAAGCCTGGAAAGCTTGTTGAAAAAGGCTGCTTGGCATCATAGCTTGTTCATTGGACAAGAGAATACTACTAGATTTGAAATGAATCTGACATATCAATTTATCTTTTCCAGAAACACTTGTAAGTTCCTGGCAGATTAGTACTGTGTGCCAGACTGGGACTCAAAACTGGGACCTTTGCCTTTCATGGGAAAATGCTCTAGCAACTGAGCTATCCAAGTATGACTCACAGTCTGCCATCACAGGTCTACTTTCAGCAGTACTTCGTCTTCTTCCAAATTTCACAGAAGTTATTCTGCATATCCTGTGGGATTAGCACTCCTGGAAGAAAGGATGTCAAGGTGAATGGCTTAGCCACAGCCTGAGGGATTGCTTACAGAATGAATTTTCACTCTGAAGCAGAGTGTGCACTGCTTTGAAACTTCCTGTAAGATTAAAGTAAGCTTAAAATTGTGTGCTGGACCAGGATTAAAACCTGGGACTTTTACTTTTCTTGGGCAAGTACTCTACCAACCGAGTTATCCAAGCACATTTCACAACTCACCTCCACAGTTTTTCTTGCAACAGTACCTCACCTCCTACTTTCAAAACATCACAGAGGTTCTCCTGCATATGTTGCAGGTCTAGCTCTCCTGAAGAAAGTATATTGCAGAGAGAGATGGCTTAGCCACAGCACTTGCCTTTGAAAGGCAAAGGCCTTAGGTTTGAGTTCCAGTCTGACACACAGTTTTAATTTGCCAGGAAGTTTCAAACATGTGTACACTCTGCTGGAGAGTGAGAATTCATTCTGTAAACACTTGTAAGTCTTTTATATTCATGGCTGCTGCATTTGATTAATTGCCATAACATAATCCCTGACTTCCCAGGAGATTCAGTTCTAAATATATGAAGGAAGGTTGTGTGAAAGAACATTTGTGCAGGTTTCATTTAAGCACTTTCCTTCCAGTCTTTGGAACAAAAGCTCAAAGTCGTGAATGTGATCTGCATGAATTGCACCTGTGACCACAATATCACCCAGGTGTGTGGCACGATTGGGATTATGTTGTAGTAGCTGATCCATAAAATGCTGAAATGTGGCAGGGTAAAGTCCATAACGGTGTATTTTGTACTAGGTAAACTTGTGATACTGCATCAAAGGGGATCTGAAAATATGCTTCTGTGAAGTCAATTTCACTGAATGAAGTACCATGACCTAATTTTGCAAAGAGATTATCTGTGGTCTGTAGAGAATAAGTTTACACTCCAGCTTGTACATTTATCTTACTTTAAAACCACAACAAAGCTTGAAGGTGTTGTTAAATTTGTGTACAGTCACCATGTGAGTGGCCCATTGGCTATGGTGAATAGGCGTTAACACAGCTTCATGAGGGAGTCTCACCAGCTTTGTTTTCAGGGCACTGAGCAAAGCTTTGAAAAATATGGAGTAACTGTCACTTTAAGAGCGTGTGAGTCTTGAAATTAGTTGCTGGCCCTAATCCAAGAGAGAAGATTTAATTGTATCTATCTCAGAGAATCTTTACGGTAGCACAATGCCCTTTTGGTAGCATATCATGCACTGCTTCATAAATGGTATGTCTGAAAGTGTGGAAATTGCCTATCCCAAAAACAATATCTACTTTCGCAGAAAATTTATATGGCAGATGACTTAGTTGTAAGTGACTAAAACTGTAAACTGCCCTAGCAAAGGCACATGATGCTGTCCATAGACCCCAAGATTTGTTTCAGTCACCTAAACAGTGGCAACCTTAAATTTAAATTAATAGATTGGTTTAGCAAGGACACAGAAGTGCCAGTGACCAAGAATAACTTCACAGGAGGCCGATGAATGCCGTTAAGTACATTTTATGGGCCAAGTTCTGGAAAGTCTGAACTTTGGTAGATTTATCACTCACTTGGTTCACTTCTACAGGCTGAAGCATATCTGCAGGAGATCTACTAAAACAGAACACTTGCAAGTGTGCAGGTTTTTGATGTCATCAGTAAATGGTCTCTCACTCCCAAGCCATAAATTTGAGAAGCCAAAACAATTAACTTCAATCATTAGCAGTAAGCATTCCACTCTTCATGCTGTTTAGTAAGTGGTGGAAAAGCCACAAACACAGGTGGTGCAAGAGACATTCCAGCTACATTTGCTAACGCTTGCACAACTGCCATAAGCTCCTGATAACCCTGTGTGGTTTGTGTTAGTAGTTCCTGCAAGTGTTCCATGGTTGAAAACCTGCAAACTTGCTTAATTACAAAAATGTTCATTGTCTGATTTGCACTCATCACTGATCTTGAGACATAACCACTTTTGTGAAAGATGATCTACACACACTACCAATGACATCAGTGTATAAAAAACATGTGCTGTTTATTGCAGATATCAGCATATACTCTTTAAATAATAGCAATAATTATTTGAATTACATTGACTTACTTCAGTGTTATAACTATTATCACATAAACTCAGAACCTAAATGAACTATTGCAGAAAAACAGACATGCATTGACCACATTCTCACAAACATAACAAAGGAGAACATAAACATAACCACTGTAGAAAACAACATATCTGACACCAGAACCTTTACTATGGAAACTTATGTAGGAATTGTAGATATAAATAAAAGAAAATTTAATTATAATAAACTTAAGAGGGCACTAGGCAATGAAAAATAGAAACCAATTTACAGTTCAACAAATGCAAATGATAAATGGGAAAGTTTCTATAAACTATTCAAGAAAACTTTTAATTAAACAAGTCCTTTAATAATGCAAGTAGACAAAGCTATTAATCACAAAGCTGAGAATTTCCCTCCACAAATCACTGAACTTGGAGAGAACATGAAAGACTGTTACATACTCTTTAGAGATACAAAATTACAATACTATTTAACAAAATACACACTGCTCAGAAAAAGATACAGAGATTCCTTGACTAAGCTTAAAGCTCAGAAATCTGCTTCTCAAATATGCAACTCAATCTGTGTTAGTAAAACAGCCTGGAAAATATTGTATAAAGAATATGGGGAACAGAAATCTCATGAACACATCCATATAACTTTAAAAGAAGATGGCAATATAACAAATGACCCAAAAGACGTGTGTTAGAAATTTATACAAATGTTTAATAAATTGGCACGAATGAAACACAAAACATGCACACAATTAAAATTTCACTAAAAGTAGCAGATCTTTTTTCATCCATGGCATTTCTAAGAGGGAACTCCTAACCATCATTTCAAAACTTCAAGCTTACATGTCTTGTGGCTGGGACAATGTTTCATCTAAGCTGCTAAAGGAATGCAGAGGAGAATTAGTGAAACCTCTGACACATCTAATAAATACACTACTGGCCATTAAAATTGCTATACCAAGAAGAAATGCAAATGATAAACGGGTATTCATTGGTCAAATATACTATACTAGAGCTGACATGTGGTTACATTTTCACGCAATTTGGCTGCATAGATCCTGAGAAATCAGTACCCAGAACAACCACCTCTGGCCATAATAACGGCCTTGATATGCCTGGGCATTGAGTCAAACAGAGCTTGGATGGCGTGTACAGGTACAGCTGCCCATGCAGCCTCAACAGGATACCACAGTTCATCAAGAGCAGTAGCAGTGACTGGCGTATTGTGACGAGCCAGTTGCTCTGCCACCATTGATCAGACATTTTCAATTGGTGAGGGATCTGGAGAATGTGCTGGCGAGGGCAGCAGTTGAACACCCAGGTTCATTGTTGAGTACACCATCGCAGGTGCTCCTGTCTTTGATGCAGCATCAAGGGTAACCACAGCCACGGTCTCCGAGCTGATAGTCCATTGTTGTTGTTGTTGTTGTTGTCTTCAGTCCTGAGACTGGTTTGATGCAGCTCTCCAAGCTAATCTATCCTGTGCAAGCTTCTTCATCTCCCAGTACCTACTGCAACCTACATCCTTCTGAATCTGCTTAGTGTATTCATCTCTTGGTCTCCCTCTACAATTTTTACCCTCCACACTGCCCTCCAATGCTAAATTTGTGATCCCTTGATGCCTCAGGACATGTCCTACCAACTGATCCCTTCTTCTAGTCAAGTGGTGCCACAAACTTCTCTTCTCCCCAATACTATTCAATACCTCCTCATTAGTTATGTGATCTACCCACCTAATCTTCAACATTCTTCTGTAGCACCACATTTCGAAAGCTTCTATTCTCTTCTTGTCCAAACTATTTATTGTCCATGTTTCACTTCCATACATGGCTACACTCCATACAAATACTTTCAGAAACGACTTCCTGACACTTAAATCTATACTCGATGTTAACAAATTTCTCTTCTTCAGAAATGCTTTCCTTGCCATTGCCAGTCTACATTTTATATCCTCTCTACTTTGACCATCATCAGTTATTTTGCTCCCCAAATAGCAAAACTACTTTACTACTTTAAGTGTCTCATTTCCTAATCTAATTCCCTCTGCATCACCCGACTTAATTCGACTACATTCCATTATCCTCGTTTTACTTTTGTTGATGTTCATCTTATATCCTCCTTTCAAGACACTGTCCATTCCGTATAACTGCTCTTCCAAGTCCTATACTGTCTCTGACAGAATTACAATGTCATCAGCGAACCTCAAAGTTTTTATTTCTTCTCCCTGGATATTAATACCTACCCCGAATTTTTCTTTTGTTTCCTTTACTGCTTGCTCAATATACAGATTGAATAACATCGGGGAGAGGCTACAACCCTGTCTCACTCCCTTCCCAACCACTGCTTCCCTTTCATGCCCCTCAACTCTTATAACTGCCATCTGGTTTCTGTACAAATAGTTTCTGATAGTCCATGCTGCTGCAAATTTCATCGAACTGTTCGTGCAGATGGTTGTTGTCTTGCAAACGTCCCCATCTCTTGACTCAGGGATCGAGACATGGCTGCATGATCCATTACAGCCATGTGGATAAGATGCCTGTCATCTTGACTGCTAGTGATACGAGGCTGTTGGGATCCAGCATGGAGTTCCGTGTTACCCTCCTGAACCAACTGATTCCATGTTCTGCTAACAGTCATTGGATCTCGACCAATGTGAGCAGCAATGTCGTGATATGATAAACCGCAAGATAAGGCTGGTGATATAATGTATTCCATGCCATTAAATCATCTCTTCATTTATTTTCATTTTGCCTTAAAAAATGAATCTTCTCATATATTCTTTCTGTGAAGATTATGATTAACATTACTTCAATGAACCCCTGTTCCTCACATTGCTCTCAAATTAAGTAATAGGACGATTTCTGAAAGGAAGATGAGCTTCCAATTCTTATACAACAAGGCTGAGTGTTTCTGGCTTACATCTGCTAGAAGAATAATCTAGTCTATGTTCATAGAAACTTCTTGTGGTTTTACAGGTTTTATTATATTTATTAGCAGCTCCTTTCATACATCACATAACCATCATATGCCATAAATTTATTTTGAGTTTTTAGATTGACTGGACAATGTCTATCTATCAACACCATTTAAAGGATAAAGAATATATTCATAACTGTCACATATGTTGCATTATAGAAACAGAAGTGCATTGTTCTCATATTTTTGACTTCCTGAAAGTTTTCAGAGTTGTTTTCCACAGCTACACAGTAAATAGAATTAACACTTACAGAATGATAAAGGTCAGACTAAAGACTTCTTGCTAAACAGAACTCAGGAGATTGTTGTCAGTTGGGAGACATCAATGGAAGCAAAAGTATTTCCTGACAAATTGAACTGTAGATCTGGCAGTAATGGGAATAAACTTGGTTGTATGACGAGGTAAAGCCACATTCCAGTTCAAAGAGAGTGTGTTGGTGCCTCACAGTGCACAAGCGTGGAGAGTGAGCATGGAAACTGTCTTTGTGGGCAGCCTCAATGATTTGCTAAATTTTTTGATGTTAAATAGCAAAAAGGAACAATAGAGCTCACAGAAAAGGTGACAGAACATGCAAGCAAAATTACAGTTGAATGAAATAGGATTCGTGTATCTAGAGGAAAAGTGCAGTCAATAAGAATCCCATTGGTATATGGATAAATGTATTACTAGGCAGCAATTTCTGCAATATTACCAACAAAAAATAAAAATAAAAACTTTTGAAAAACTTCACAGGTTTTGTTACACACTTATATATGACACCATAACTTCCACAGAGAGGTTACATGAGATCATTCATCTTGTAATGCAAAATGAAAGAATATCGGTTAGTTATCTAAGGTTGTTGTCAGGTGACACAGATGTATTCAGGGGCACAAAAACATTGAAGAACTGTTGCAAAATTTGATAAAACCTGCAGATGATTAACACAGGGTGAAAGATTGTCAACTTTCTCTGAAGACAAATAAATGTAGCACATGCATGTAAATATATGAAAAGTGCCAATATTGTTTGATCACAGTACGACTATGGGACCACTTGAATTATTCACAACTGCCAAGTACCTAAGTTTCTCCACCTGCAATGATTTAACATGGTAGCCATCTATAAGAAATACACCTATTAAATTGGGATTCATTATAAGAAACTGAAGGACATGGAATTCATCCCTGAAAAAGATTGATTGGTTGATTGATTTGGAGGAGGAGACCAAACAGGAAGGTCACCAGTCCAATTGGGTTAGGGAAGGATGGGGAAGGAAGTTACCATGGCATTTTGAAGGAACCATCCTGGCATTTGCCTGAAGAAATTTAGGGAAATCACAGAAAACCTAATTCAGAATGGCCAGAGGCAGGTTTGATCCATCATCCTCCTGAATGTGAGTCCAATGTGCTAACCACTGCACCACCTCACTTGGTGAAAGAAATTGTTTTCAAAGCTATTGCCCAACTGACTGTAGAGGAGATGTTGAATCATAAGCTGATTTTCCAAAATCTTTACTACCAATTTCAAACATATGATAGGTACGATAGGCAATTACATCTCTACCATTAAAACTTTCAAGACCAGGTACACTGGGGATTCCACTACCACCTCTTACTGTGGCAACAGTGAACCATCCATTTCCATGTGAGAAATTGTCATTTATATCCAAGCTAAAATTAAGAGAACATCCAAGAAATACACAAGGTCCATCGACGAGGGCGTGGGCTGCAACACTCTTCACTGGAATGCGATTCTTCTTGTCTGCTGATGTTGTTGTAAGTTCAATGTTTCCTATGATTTTGTAGACTGTTGTGCGGGTACGACGAAACCTCCTGTAGGGCATTGAACTTACAACAACATCAGCAGACAAGAAGAATCGCATTCCAGTGAAGAGTGTTGAAGCCCACGCCCTCGTCGATGGACCTTGTGTATTTCTTGGATGTTCTCTTAATTTTAGCTTGGATATAAACGACACTTTCTCACATGGAAATGGATGGTTCACTGTTGCCATAGTAAGAGGTGGTAGCAGAGTCCCCAGTGCACCTGGTCTTGAAAGTTTTAATGATAGAGATGTAATTGCCTATCGTACCTATCATATGTTTGAAATTGGGAAATTGGGAAATTGGTACATCATTGTATCATTCTAATGAAGTTCAGTTACCATAGAAAATATGTATCATTCAAAAATGAGCTCTGTAATTTTGCTTGGTTTTGTTTAGTCAACATGAGGGCATTACAGAGATATTCAACAGTCCCCTGTGGGCAAGTCAACAGTAAGGACAGGTAACATATAATGATTTGCTCCTAAAATTTTGAGAGTGCAGAGTATAGGATGTCAAGAAACAACTTATTTCTTCCCACATCATATTGAACAATGGCTATGACAATGAAACCAGAAAACAATGAGATTACACAAGCAGGAGGGAGGAGAGTAGTGTTTAGCATGAAGTTGCCAATGAGGTCATTAGAGATGGAGCACAAGCTTGGATTAGGGAAGGATGGAGAAGGAAATTGGCTGTGCCCCTTCAAAGGAGCCATCCTGGGATTTGCTTTAAGTGATTTAGGGAAAATCTAAATCTGGATGGCCAGGCAAGGGTTTGGACTGTTTTCCTTTCAAGTGCTAATCACTGTGCTACCTAACTTGGTGGGATTACGCAAAGGCGTGAGACAACAAATTTAATATCCTATACTAAAGTGGACTAGGAAGGATCTAAAATTGTATCTTGTTTATTTTATACCACATCCACAATAGCTTGTGGATCACAGATATGTATGCACAAAGCACATTACATAGCACATATTCAATTTCAGATAACTTGAGGGTTACACACTAAGACAAAAAGAAAAAAGAAAATGGTGCATCATGAAGGAATTATCCAAATGAGATGGAAATCAGTAGATGGGATGTACATGTACAGACAAACAAATAATTACAATTTCCAAGAAAATGGATGATTTATTCAAGAGAAAGAGCTTCACAAATTAAGGAAGTCAATAAAGCATTGGTCCACCTCTGACCCTTATGCAAGCAGTTATTCAGCTTGGCATCAATTGATAGAGTTGTTGGATGTCCTCATGAGGGATATCATTCCAATTTCTGTCCAACTGGTGTGTTAGATCATCAAAATCCTGAGCTAGTTGTGTGGCATTGTCCATAATGCTCGAGGCATTCTCATCTGGCAAGAAATCCAGCGACCTTGCTGGCCAAGGTAGGGTTTTTTAAGTATGAAGACAAGCAGTAGAAACTATCTTGCTGAAATGTAAACACAGGATGGCATGCCATGAAGGGCAACAAAACGGGACATAGAATATCGCTGAAATTCCTCTGTGCTGTAAGAAGTCCATGGATAACAACCAAATGGCTCCTGCAATGAAAAGAAATGGCAGTCTAAACCATTACTCCTGGTTGTCAAACTTTATTCGGGTCATTTACAGTCAAGTCTTTGGCCTGGAACCTCATTGACTAAAGTAAAATTGTCTTCATCAATGAGTCCCACTTTGGGGTTGGGTTGGGTTGTTTGGGGGAGGAGACCAGACAGCGAGGTCATCAGTCTCATTGGTTTAGGGAAGGACGGGGAAGGAACTCGGCCGTGCCCTTTGAAAGGAACCATCCCGGCATTTGCCTGGAGCTATTTAGGGAAATCACGGAAAACCTAAATCAGGATGGCTGGACGCGGGATTGAACCGTCGTCCTCCCGAATGCGAGTCCAGTGTCTAACCACTGCGCCGCCTCGCTCGGTAGTCCCACTTTGAACTGAACACCAATGACCAGTGAAGATGTATCTCAGGATGCCCCAGACAGTGGTTGGATATGAACCTGACTGTTGCCTGCCACACAGCCTGATAGCCAGGTGTGATAGTCTGGGATGTCATTTATTTTCATAGCAGGACATCTTTGGTTATCATCTGTGGCACATTGAGAGCACAGTGGCATATCTTTGATATTCTTGCCCCATTTTGTTCCCCTTCATGGCAAGCCATCCTGGGCTTACCTTTCAGTAGGGTAATGCCCACCAGCACAAAGGAAGAATTTCTACTGCTTGTCTTTGTGCTTGAAAAACCATGCCTTGGCCAGCAAGGTTGCCAGATCACTCCCCAACTGAGAGAGTTTGGAGCATTATGGGCAAGGTCCTCTAACCGGTTCAGAATTTTAATGATTTAATGCACCAATTGGGCAAATTTTGACACAGTGTCACTCAGGTGGATATTCAACAACTTGTCAATCAGTGCAAAGCCAAATAATTACTTGCATATGGGCTAGAGTTGGACCAACATATTATTGCCTTGCTCCATTTGTGAAAATTTTTCTCTTGAATACTCTTGAATAAACACTCCAATTTTTCAGAAATTTTAATTATTTGTGTGTCTGTACATGTACATCACATCTACCAATATTTATCGCCTTCAGATAATTCCTTCATGGTGCATCATTTTTTTGTCTTAGATGTATATTATTCCACATATGAGTATTTTAATTTTTTGTGATTTCTGAACTATATGTTTGCTTATTTATAACCTATTTGTGTCACTGAGATAGTCTGAACCATTCTTATGACCTCTTGTAGCTTGTATCAAATGAAAAAAAAAAAAAAAACAGTTCAGAATATATGGAAGGTAATATAGAGTTAAGGATGTCACACACATAATTACAGACGGAGAAAGCTAATTGAAGGATGAAAGAATAGTGTTTGCCGGCCGGGGTGGCCGAGCGGTTTTAGGCACTACAGCCTGGAACTGCATGACCGCTACAGTTCCAGGTTTGAATCCTGCCTCAGGTATGGATGTGTGTGACGTCCTTAGGTTAGTTAGGTTTAAGCAGTTCTAAGTTCTAGGGAACTGATAACCTTAGAAGTTAAGTCCCATAGTGCTCAGAGCCATTTGAACCATTCTTGAAAGAATAGAGTTTAATGATCCAATGTTAAAGAGGGCATTATGGATGGAGCAAAATCTCAGATTTAAGAAGATTGAGGAAAGAAACGGATTATGTCCTTTTCTAATGAATCATCCTGGCATCTGCCTTAACTGATTTAAGGAAATCAGGGAACCTAAATCAGGATAGCTGGACTGGGATTTGATTTGTCATCCTCCCAGATCTGAGCCAAGTTTCCTGGCCATTTTACAACCTTGGATGGTTGGAGAGAACTCTCTAAACTGGAAAATGACAGAAGAAAAATTTATCTGTGGCTTATTTAAGAAATGATTTAGGAAACAACAGAATGTCTGATCCAAGCTGGCTTGACAGAACTTTAAGTCCTTACTCAGCATGACACCAAGGCCTGTAAGGACAGAGTTTAGTTTTTTTAGGTTTAATCCTGCCTATTGCTTTAGTACAATAATGCAGAATGTGCAGAAAATGTGCAGAAAATACAACCATTTGCCAATTTATGCATATAATATAACAATTCTTATTTGAAATCCCATCTCCTCTCCTCTATATCCATACTTCATCATGGTATATAAAGTAATTTCATCTATTTTCAGTACAATCACAAATATTCTTCAAGCAAAGTCCCAAAGATATGCACTCTCCCTTAATCTCAGACATGATATATTAAATACAGCATCCAAAATTTGTGGGGAAACCTGGATAAAAGAAAAGCATCTATAAGTGGCAGTCACATGAAAACAATAAAGACAGAAAAAAGTAAGTAAACTTTTTATTATTTCAAAAATAATTGTCATAACTCTTAGGACATTTATCCCACTGTGAAACAAGATCTGTTTTGTGGGCCCCTACCACCATGGCACAGCGCATCCCCAGGCTGTGCATAGGGGATACAGCCTTCAGATAGGAAGGGTAGCTGCGAATACAAAAAATAAGCAGTCGCGGACAGCCGGTGGGGAGCAGGCAATGGCGTGATGAACCATCCCTGTTTCTTCTTCTCTTACTATCAAATCTATGCATCAAGAATCAGCAACATTAATGGGCATGGGTCCCTTTGAAGTAAAATATTCTGGAGGTAAACTAGGTTCCCATTCGGATCTCCAGGTGGAACCTACTTCAAAGAGATTCAGGCCGAAAGGAACTTTCAGGTTGGGAACATGGAACGTTAAAAGTTTGAACAGGCCAGGAACGTTCCAGACATTATTAAATGAATTAGATAGATATGATGTAGACATTACAGCTATTCAAGAAACTCGGTGACAGGGGGAGGGTAGCATAAAGAGGGGTAACTATATATTTTTCTATGGAGGTGCGGAAGCTCACAGTTTCGGAACAGGTTTCGCAGTACAAAGAAAAGTGCTTCACGCAATCAGAGATATAAGGTTCATTAGTGACTGACTATCAGTTATAGTGTTGTCCGACAGGTGGAATAGACTAGTAGTAATTAATGTACACGCACCAATTGAGGACACTGAAGAGGTTGTTAAAGACGGTTTTTATGAATAACTAGATCAACTGTGGGATGAGTTCTCCTCGTATGATACAAAATTAATCATAGGTGATTTTAATGCGAAGATAGGGAAGGAGGAAGCATTCCGACCTACAATTGGGAAAGAAAGTTTGCATAACACTTCGAATGATAATGGCACAAGGGTGGTTAATTTTGCCGTTTCAAAAGACATGACTGTTGAGAGCACATATTTCAAAAGGAAGGACATTCATAAAGCAACTTGGGTCTCTCCAGATGGACACACCCGAAACCAAATTGATCATGTTTTTTTAGATTGGAGATGGCACACTAGTATAGAAAATGTTAGGACTTTCAGGGGAGCAGACCGTGATTCTTATCATTTTCTTGTAGTTGCCAAAGTTCACCAATGGCTATCTACAGCAATATCAAGTGTCACAATGCAGAACTTGTTAGGTTCAATACTGACAAGCTATATGATGAAAAATTTAGGAGAAGGTACATGATAGAAATTTCAAATAGGTTTGATGCTCTCAGGACACAGGAAGATGAAGACGAAGATATAAATAAACAGTGAATCACTGTGAGGAATAATATCAAAGAGGCAGCAAAGGTCACAATAGGTACAATTAAGAAGAACAGGAGGAAACCGTGGTTTGATGAGGAATGCAAGAAATTGGTAGAGGAAAGGAGAAAAGCGCGATTAGATTGACATAGAATGGGAGACAGAAAATGAGAGGAGTTCTTGAACTTGAGAAGGGAAGTTGGTTGTAGGCTATGGGCAAACAAGAGGGATTATCAAATTACAAAAATGGAAACAAACAGTAAAACAAAAAACATTAGGGAACTTCACCTAGACATAAATGGGTATAGGAAGGGCTTCAAGGCTAGGACAAATGCACTTCGAGGGGATGCTGGGGAAATACTGACAGACCCCAGTGCTATATTAAGTAAATGGAGAGCGTATTTTGAGCATCTATTAAATGTACACCAGGAAGCAGGAAATGATCAGGCGTACAAAATACATACAGCAGAACCCCAGATACCTGAGCCAATGCTAAAGGAAGTAAGAGATGCAATCAACAAATTGAAAAACCATAAAGCGCCAGGATCAGATTGCATAACTGCAGAATTAGTTAAAAATGGAGGACAGAAATTGGTGGAAGTAGTTCACAAAGTGATAACTAAAGTATGGAACTCAGAGATGATACCTGAAGAGTGGCAGGAGTCGATTCTGATCCCAATTTTTAAGAAAGGTGGCAAAATGGATTGTAGTAATTATAGAGGGATATCGCTATTACCAGTATGTTCCAAAATTTTCTTGAATATTCTGCTAAGCAGGCTTACACCATATGCAGATGAAATTGTGGGGGATTACCAAGCCGGCTTTCGGAGGAACAGATCAACTATAGACCAAATATTCACCCTGCGTCAAATTTTGGAAAAGAAATGGGAATGCAATAAACCAGTTCATAATCTTTTCATAGATTTTACAAAAGCATATGATTCACAGTATTGCAATCAAAATTGTACAGAATTCTTTTGGAACTTGGAATACCAAAGAAGTATGTTAGACTTACAGAAGTGAGTTTGATAAACACAAAAGGTAGAGTACACATGGGGAAATTGGAGTCAGAAGAATTTGTAATAAAGAACGGACTTAAGCAGGGAGATGCCCTGTCTCTGCTACTTTTTAATTTAGTCCTAGAATATATTGTGCGATAGGCAGCAGATAATTCAGAGGGTGTGGAGTTAAATGGAAATATTAAGATATTAGGGTATGCAGATGGTCTAAACATCATTAGCAATTGGAAAGAATCTGTAACAACAAATGTGAATGCGTTAATCGAGGCTAGTGAAGATATAGGTCTAAGGATAAGTTAAGACAAAACTAAATACCTGGTTACTACTAGAATGCCAACAGCAGTAGATCAGGAAATGTTAAGAGACATGCAGTTTGAAAAAGTGAACACATTTAAGTATCTAGGCATGGACATCACTTTGAGAAATAAGATTGATTCTGAACTGAAGAAGAGATTACAGGCGGGAAATGCGTGCTACTTCTCACTGAATAGATTACTTTTATCACGGATATTGTCTAGGAATTTAAAGATTAGAATGTACATAACTATTATTCTACCAGTTATGCTGTATGAGTGTGAGACTTGGTCTCTCACTGTGCAAAATGAAAAGCCGTTTTGAGTATTTGAAAACAAAATTTGGAGGAAAATTTTTGGAGCAAAAAGGGATGACATTAGCAGAGAGTGGCGAAAAATGCATAACAAAGAGGTTCATGAACTCTATTCAAGCCCTGACATCATCAATATTATTAAATCACATAGGCTGCAATGGGCGGGTCACGTAGCTCGAATGGATGAGGGCAGGGCAGCGCGCAGAGTACTGGTAGGGCACCTAGAGGGATTTCATAGGATGAACGTTCGTAACCTCTTGGTTCATCCCTATGAAATCCCCAAACCACCTTCCGTACCCTCTGGCTCCTACCCTTGCAACTGCCCCCGGTATAAAACCTGTCCCATGCACTCGCCCACCACCACCTACTCCTGTCCTGTAACCCGGAAAGTGTACACGATCAAAGGCAGAGCCACGTGTGAAAGCACCCATGTGATTTACCAACTGACCTGCCTACACTGTGAAGCTTTCTATGTGGGAATGACCAGCAACAAACTGTCCATTCACATGAATGGACACAGGCAGACAGTGTTTGTTGGTAATGAGGATCACCCTGTGGCTAAACATGCCTTGGTGCACGGCCAGCACATCTTGGCACAGTGTTACACCGTCCGGGTTATCTGGATACTTCCCACTAACACCAACCTGTCAGAACTCTGGAGATGGGAACTTGCCCTTCAGTATATCCTCTCTTCTCGTTACCCACCAGGCCTCAACCTCTGCTAATTTCAAGTTGCTGCCACTCATACCTCACCTGTCATTCAACAACATCTTTGCCTCTGTACTTCTGCCTCGACTGACATCTCTGCCCAAACTCTTTGCCTTTACCAATGTCTGCTTGTGTCTGTGTATGTGCGGATGGATATGTGTATGTGTGTGAATGTATACCTGTCCTTTTTTCCCCCTAAGGTAAGTCTTTCCGCTCCCAGGATTGGAATGACTCCTTACCCTCTCCCTTAAAACCCACATCCTTTCGTCTTTCCCTCTCTTTCCCTCTTTCCTGACGAAGCAACCGTTGGTTGCGAAGGCTTGAATTTTGTGTGTATGTTTGTGTTTGTCTGTGTGTCTATCGACATGCCAGTGCTTTCGTTTGGTAAGTCACATACATCATCTTTGTTTTTTTAAATATATATATATATATATATATATATATATATGGTACATATTTTAAATATATGTGACATATAAATATAATATGTAATAGGGAAACATGGTTACCAAAAATCTCATAAAGTTCTTGACCAATTTATTTCAAATTCTTACTCATTACCCTAATAAACATTCAGTCAGTCATAGGCCATATATTTTTTTAAAGATCAACATACCGGTTTTCTGTTAAAATGGACTGTGAGAAAGAAAATGTTTGCCATGTTCTCCTGTGAAAAGGTACAATTTTGTTTTATTTTTCCCAGTCCGTTTCAACTATAATAGAGGGCACTTGAACTGTTAGACAAATTGTTTCTTCATTACATGTTCTTTCTCATTACATAAATTTCTGAACACAGTAATGTGCTGTTTTGTTTTATGCCTCACAGTTGGTCTTACAGTAAACAAGAATGATGTGTTTATTTATCGCTTATGGTTAGAACACTACTATGAAATCTGAATTTGTAGTAACAAACAAGACTCGAGGTCAGAGATAAATGTGGAGAGGATATAGACAAGGTGAGGGGGGGAGGGGGGGGGGGAGAGGGGAGCAGAGAGGAGGTGCACAGAGAGGAGGGGGCGGGGAAGGAGATTAGGATCCATACCCAATTCCCACACGTATTTAGCAATTATGAAGCATTGCCAGGTTCACTGGTACATAATATAATAATTTAATTTATTTCTAACAAAACTCTGAGAACATCAGTTTTATTTTTGAAGGACTGAGATTTATCTGTACAAATAATGAGTCGTCCCCACAGAGAGTAGCTCTGGTTTGTTCTATAGCAGCACATCAGTATACTAACTTTGTACATTCTTCTTTCACTAGCAGATTGTATGCTTACATCTGTGGCTAGTTTCTTGATCACACTGGACTTATATGGTGGTGACAAAGCAATTTCCCCAGAGCCTGCCATTAAAAACCACTGCTGCTCTTTTGAACTTTACTTGTCCTAAAATACAAATGTATAGTATCTTATTTGCTTTGACACATGTACAGGGTACTGGTAAATTTTTTTTTTCTCACTTTCACAGCTCGATTATTTACACACAACGACTGACCACTTACTTTTAGTGTCTTAGCTTGACTGTTTTTACACTGTCTGGTCATTTGCTTTTAACAGATCCACAAGGTCTGGATATGTCAACTTGCCGTTTATATGGATAGTTGGAAATGTTCAGTTTTCTTCCTGCAGTCTACTGGCACCCTGTTATAATCTTTTGCACCTGAATACAAAACTCCATTTTGAACCAGGAGGGAGAAATTATTTCTACTTGTAGTACTGTAGCTGTGAACTGCTGGGTTCACCCTACACTTATTATTATCCACAAATACCATTTGGGAATATATGTATTGGCATTAAGTGTAAGAAGCCCAACATCTCTGAAGAGGCTTCAGTCACATATTCAGTTATCAGCTTTACTCATGATGAAATTGACAGCAAGTAAATGTTTATCAGTGGATCAAAATAAACAAACACCTTGTCTCCACTGAGCATTTGAATTTTGTGGACAAATGATGGAGGAAGTGTGTTGGTTCCAGTCTTGCATGAGACTTGGAGTAAAATTACTATACAGACAGAAGAATGTTTACAGTACTTGGCAATGTTAACACAGCAGTAGGGCTACTACTCAAAAATTTCTACAGCTGTGGTGAATTGGACCTATCTCCATAGACGAGGTTGGTAACACACACCTGTGTGATGCCTCTTGACTTGGATGTAAGTCATTCTCATGGTGGAAAATTTTCACTACCAGTATTTGGCTGGCAATGTGAAGAAAGGTGATGGTTGGCTGGTTGAATGGGGTTGAAGGGACAAACAGCAAGGTCATCAGTCCCTTCTTCCAAATGTGGTCCATTCAGACAGTTTGACATCTCAGAAAAATCAGAACGATAAAAGGTAAAAGACTAAAAAGCATAAAAGTACAGTCATGCTGTCAATGGTAAAAAGAAAATGAGGGAAGTTAGCAAGAGAGCAACCCCAAGGCTATGCTAGAGGAAGGAAATATCCCACCTCTGATGCAGTAGAGGGACGACCACCTGCTATTTAAAAGCGTTCAACCGCTAGAATGTAGAAGTGCGTATTGTAAAAGGAGACTAACCAATTCTAAAAAGTGATAAAAACAGAGTAAAAGGGAGAGAAAAGAGGATCTTGGCCAGGGAGGGGAGTTGGGAATCTCTAAACACAGCTTCCAGCGGGAGACAACCCAATCTTCACTGCCCTGCCCCAACACCAGAGTGATACTAAAAACCTTAAAACTGAAAATAAAAACCACTTTCATGGAGGAAACTGAGAACCAGTTTGACCATCCGGGATACGTCAGCCAACATTAAAGGCAAAGTGAGGGGAAGTCTGTGCTTAGTATGCAGAGCCAAAAGAAGTGGGCATTCCACAAAAATGTGGGCTACTGACTGGAAGGCTCCACAACCACAAAGTGGGGGTGGCTCATTACGCAAAAGAAAACCATGAGTCAGCCTGGTATGGCCAATGCGGAGATGACACAGGGTGGTTGAGGCCTTTCGGGAGAGGCGGAAGGAAGAACACCACGGGACAGGTGTCACCTTAATCGCAAGAAGTTTATTAGACAGGGAGGTAGCCTCCCAAAAGTTGGCCCATGATTGTGCAAAGTGAGATTTGATGTGAAGCCGTAAATCCGCTGCAGGAGGGGTTACAGCACGTGGGTGGGGGGTGGGGTGGGGGGGGGATTGGGGGGGGGGGGTAAGTGACTGCTGCCCCAGCAAGCTCATTACCTGGGATACCCACATGGCCAGGGACCCAAAGGATGTCAATGGAACAAGCATCACGGTGGAGATCAGCGAGATGGTCATGGATGGCCGAGACCAAGGGATGGCAGGAAAAACACCAGTCAATAGCCAGAAGGCCACTCATTGAGTCCGTACATAACAAAACGCTGTTGAGTTGGGACTCTTTACTAAAGGTAAGGGCCAGGGAAATTTTCATCAGTTCTGCAGTATACACCCCACATGTAGGTGGCAGGAGATGATTTTCCATGCCAGCAGAGAATGTGAAGGCATATCCCACATGATCAGCAGATTTAGAGCCATCGGTGTAAAAAACAACAGCATCCCGAAGCTCCCACAAAATTCGGCGGAAAAAACAACGGAACACCATGGTGGGAATGGCATCTTTTGGACCTCGGCGGAGATCCATCCGAATTTGGGGCCAAAGAACTAATCAAGAGAGGGGGAGGGGTGTTGGGGAGGGAAGGTGGGAGACAGGACAAAGAAGGAAGCTGAAAATCACGGCGAAGGGACGCAAGGCGGAGCCCAACTGGTAAACCCGCCCAAGGGCGGAAATCAGGTGGGTGGCGTCCATGGTACGGGAACAGGATAGAATAGGAAGAATGGAAGAATGAGTGGAAGAGGAACGGACAGCAACCAGAAGCTGGGGCTGCCTAACAGAAAAGGGGGGGGGGGGATCCCAGCTTCAACCAGGAGACTATCAACAGGGCTAGTATGGAAGGCACCGGTGGCCAAACGGATACCATGATGGTAGACCGGATCCAGGAGATGCAGTGTGGAAGGAGCAGCCAAACCATAAACTTGACAACCATAGTCCAAGAGAGACAGCACTAAAGCCCGATAATGGCGGAGAAGGATGGAGCGGTCCGCACCCCAAGAGGTGTCGGCAAGGAAGCGAAGGACATTGAGTTTACGGAAACGTCCTACCTTCAGAAGTCTGATATGGGGCAGCCAGGCGAGCTTGTTGTCGAAAAGAAGACCCAGAAAACGAAACTATGGGACCACAGGTAATAGTTGTGCATCGAGATAGAGCTCCGGATCAGGGTGGATCATAGTACGGCGACAGAAGTGGACCACCTACGATTTTAAAGGAGAGAATTGAAACCCATGTGAGAGGGTCCATGCAGAGGCACACCAACAGCTCCCTGGAGCTGCCGCTCTGCAGAGGCCATAGAAGAGGAACTAACCCAAATGCAGAAATCATCCACATACAGAGCAGGGGTGACCAAAGGACCGACAGAGGCCAGGAAAAGAAGTACACTTAATACAGAACCCTGTGGGATGCCATTCTCCTAGGTACATGGAGAAGTAAAAACAGTACCAACCCGAACCCTGAATGACTGATGGAACAGGAACTGATGGATAAAAATTTGGAGTGGGCCCCGAAGACCCCACTGATCAAGTGTAAGATGAGATAGCACCAAGCCGTGTCATAGGCCTCGCGAAGGTCGAAAAATACTGCAACCAAATGGCGGCGCTGGGAAAAAGCCTGCCAAACTGCGGATTCCAGGTGAAGTAAATGATTGATCGGAGACCATCCCTCTTGGAAGCCACACTGGTAAGGGGACAATATACCTCGAGATTCGAGAACCCAATTGAGCCGAAGAGCTACCATCCGTTCAAGTAACTTGCAAACAACATTTGTCAGACTAATTGGCTGATAGCTTTCGACAAACAGGGGGTTCTTACCAGGCTTAAGGACAGGAACCATGATGCTATCCCTCCACTGAGAAGGGAAGTCACCCTGGAGCCAAATATGGCTAAACACCCCGAGAAGATGTTGCCGTTGTGGAGCACTGAGATGTTGAAGTAGTTGGTTATGAATGGAGTCTGGGCCAGGGGCCATATCATGAGAAGAAGAAAGTGCGGAAAGAAGTTCCCATTCAGTAAAGATTCTGACTGACAAGGGGTAAAACATATGGCGGAAGCTTCGGCCCACTGTTTCTGGTGAAGGAAAGTAGCCGGATAGGAGGCTGATGTTGATGCTGTTGCAAAATGGGTCGCAAGATGTTCCGCGAGAAACAAAGGATCCGTGCAAAGGCCATCCGGGAAGTGAAGGCCTGGGAGGGTAGACTGTCGATGGCAACCTTGGAGAGAGCGAAGTGTAGCCCATACCTGTGACATAGGGACAATAGAACCGAGGAAAGAAACAAAGCTTTCCCAACACATCCGTTTTCTCTGTTTGATAACGGGCTTTAGCATGAAGGCGTTTAAAGGCAATAAGGTTGGCAACGGATGGGTGCCTCTTAAGGTGTTGCAAAGCTCAACGGCAATCATGGATGGCAATGGCAATGGCCGTACTCCAGCATGGGACTTGTCGGTGGCGAAATGGTCCAGATGAGCACGGTACTCCAAGGCTAGCAGCATGAACAATCGTGTCAGACACGTCACATAGGACATCATTAATAAAACCCCACAAAGAGAGAGAAAAAACGACCTGTGCAGTATATAGAGGCCAATCGGCATGTTGGAAAGACCAATGAGGTAACCTGTCCATCGGGGAGCGGGAAGGGAGTGAGAGAATCAATGGGAAGTGGTCACAGGACAGCTTGTGGCGACCAGTGTAATGAAAGGAGGAGGGAGGGAGAAGAAAGAGAAAGATCAATGGCAGAAAAGGTACCATGACTGGCACTGAAATGAGTAGGGGAGCCATCATTAAGAAGGCACAAGTCGTGGTCTGCAAGAAACTGGTCTATGAGAAGACCCCAATTAGACGGAAATCCACTGCCCCACAAGGGATGATGAGCATTAAAATCCCCGAGAAGGAGGAAGAGGGGAGGAAGTTGCTGAAGAAGGGCAGTTAAGGAAGTAGGTGTAAGAGTCCTGTCAGGAGGGAGATAAAGATTGCAAACCATGACCTCAGAGTCCGGGTGGACCCTAACAGCAACCGCTTCCAATGTAGTTTGAAGAGGAATCCACGTGCTAGCAACGTCCATACGGACCAACGTACAAATGCCACCAGAGGCCTGCAGGGGGCTGACCCGATTTTGAAAGAAAACACGGAACCCACAGAGGGTTGTTGAGTGATCATCAGTAAAATGAGATTCCTGCAGAACCACACAAGCTGCAGAGTAAGACAAAATAAGGGATTTCAACTCCGGAAGGTGACGGTAATATCCATTACAATTCCATTGGATAACCAGTCATGCTGCCGGATCACTACCCGCCACCGGCAAGGAGGGGGCGACATCCATGAACAACAGGTCAGAATCAGGTTACGAAGGTGGGGATGGGACCTCTGGGGACACCAGAGGCTCCTTGTCCCGGGACTTATGTTTCTTCTTCTTTTCCATTTCAGATCGAGGAGGGCTATGCGGCATAAGGGAGATGCTGCAGCAAGATCAGGAACAGAAAGATTGGGTGACCTGGGGGCCCTCAGACCGTGGTTCTCACGGTCGTCATATGGTAGCAGACCTTTGGCATGGAAGGTGCCGGGAAGGAGTATCCTGGGAGGGGCGCCCTTGACCGGCAGATGCTGAAGAAGTGGGACACTTCTCCGGCTAGGAAGGGGGAACAGTGCCTGGAGTGGAGGGTGTGGGAGCCGCAGGGGAGGGGGGGAGGAGAGGGGTTTGGGACTAGGGTAAGAGGGGAGGAAGGGGTGAAGATGTAACTAAAGCATAGCTAGATGTCATGGACACAGAGTGAAGACGTGCATACTTCTTACTAGCCTCAGTGTAGGTTACACGATCAAGGGACTTAAACTCCTGTATCTCCTTTTCCTTCTTATAAACTGGGCAATCTGGTGAACATGGGGAATGATTGCCATGACAATTAACACACACAGGAGGGGGAACACAGGAACTCCTCTCATGGAGTGAACGTCCACAGTCACCACAGAGAGGGGCCTGCGAACAGCGGGAAGACATGTGTCCAAAACGCAAACACTTGAAACATCTCATAGGTGGTGGGATGTATGGCTTCACGTCACATTGATAAACCATAACCTTTACTTTCTCAGGAAGCGTATCCCCTTCAAAGGCCAGGATAAAGGCACCAGTATCAATGTGATTGTCTTTCGGACCCTTCTGAACACGCTGAACAAAGTGAACGCCCCGGCATCCGAAATTGTCTCGCAGTTCATCATCAGTTTGAAGGATGAGGTCCCTGTGAAGAATCACACTTTGAACCATATTCAGAGAGTGGCGGGGGGTTATGGACACAGGAATTGTGCCAAGATGCTTACAGGTACAAAGGGCTGCAGACTGGGCAGCTGAAGCAGTTTTAATCAACAACGAACCTGACCACATCTTGCTCAGAGAGTCCACTTTGCCAAACTTGTCTTCAATGTGTTCCACAAAAAATAAAGGTTTGATATTGGTGAAAGTATCCCCATCAGTTCTGGTGCAAACCAGATAGCGGGGTAAAGGTTTCGCCCCTAGCCGACGAGCCTGACCCTCCTCCCAGGGGTAGCCATGGATGGGAAGGCAAAAGGGGCAGAAGAAGCAGCCCTAAAAAAATCTGATCCATGCAGAGAGATGGCCGCAGAAGAACGGCCAGAGTTCTGGACCCATATGCATTTCATTTGCATAGCGTCTGCCCTGATACCACCCACTCTGATCAGGGGCTCTCCCCAAGTGTGCCGCCCAGCCACAGCAGGAGCCGTCTGGCATGGCAGCTATTGCCGGGAGTTCTGATGCTTCAGGACAACAAGCAACCACTCCTAGGCTTACATGAGGAGGACACAGCTCAGGTATCAGAAGTGTGATCCCTGTGTTTTCAACCAAAAGGGGACAAAGCGACCCCACCACATGGGCTGGCTACCATGCTGGCTATGCACTCTAGCATCAGACAACAACGTGAAGGAAAAGGTGGAATGAACTAGGAGGGCACACGTCGGAGACACTAGGTAAGGTGCTCTTTCCCAAATGGCTCACACTATGGAATATAAATTTAGTAATGAAGGTCAAACCCCAGAGGTGGGAATGCCAAAAGCATGAGGTGATTACGCAACAAAACCAAATTGCACGGCCAACAAACCAGGAGGATAGCAGGGCCAAATCAAACAAGGACACCAAGAGAGGGAGAGGAGAGGGTGAAGGGGAAGAAGCAAGGAGAGGAGAGGAAACGAGGGGAAGGCAAGGAAATACAGCCCTGGAAAGAAGGAAGGCTGCAATAGCTCGAGGCCCAGTGCTCGCCATGCATGTACTCGCGAAAGGACCGTGAGCCCCCTGTGGGGAAAGGTGATGGTGCAAAGTTCCTGACCATCAGTCTTTATGCCAATCTCCTGGATTAGATTCCATAGCTTCTCACTGTGTCTCATGATCTGAGGGCACATGACACTGTCTGTTTGTTGGATGGGGAGTGAAGCTCAGTGGCTCCCTCGGTGCTATCTGGGAGGAGTAGGCTGTGTGGTGCCCACACCAGGTTTCACCCTCTCGCTTTTCTTCGTCCTTAAAAACATAAACCCAGCACTACACTGTACATGTTATAGTCAAAGTCATTCACACAACACTGATACATACTTGACACTTTGTTACAGGTCAGAGGAAGACAAAAGCAGACCATCTCCATTACAACCTCACCAAGAACAGCAACACAGGAATCCTACATCGGCTCCCCTGTGCTCAGTTCCTGAGTATGGGACTACTTTCACTTTGATGGTGAAATGGAGTGAAGCAACAAACACAAGATTATCATCTCAAATGTATACATTGCTCTATTACTGCAGCAGTTTAGTGAGCTAATCTTTCCTGCAAGGAGTTTTGCTCAAGCTTATTTACCTGGCAGTTGCAGTTAAATTTATTGCAATAAAGTATTTCCAAGAAAGATATTTTCTTCAATATTAAAACCAATTGTTCATCTAAACTTTTTATATGTTTTCTTAATTACTATGCCTGCACTTCACCATACATAATACACAAATTTTCAACTTTTTAACTGGAAGATCTGTAATTCCCACTCTCTTCACTTCCATATAATCAACCTCAACACATCTACATATACATCTACTTGGATGTAATCAGTCTTATTGCATCTACATATGCAACCACACATGAAGAAGTCATTACCAATAACTACAAGGCATAAGATTTTGCATGATGGTATGTGTTGCACAAGACAAACAGAATTTTCATTATTCAGAACAAATGACCCACAACATGTTACATAATTATTTATCACCTCCCTCAGATCAAATGACAACTGGAGTTCAAATACTCACAATCACATTGAATACTTATGCTTCAAGCTATAGCAATTTTAAACAGAGCAGGCCTACTCCAGGCACTGCCTACAATCTACATCTACAGGATGTTCTCTTCCAGATGATGTAGATACATAGATGTGGAGGGCAGCCAGACACCTGAGTGGGAACTGCATCTTGAAAATCACAATGATTATTATAGCTTTCATCTGTTATTGTTAATATCAATGTTCATTTTAGTTTAAGGCCGTGATTTTTTCCACCAATAAAAGGAGTTGAGAGGGCAGTTATTCCATAACACTTGCAATCCTCAGTAAGCTCACTCGTAAACTAGAAAACAAACTTTTCTTCAGACATGTATGGTATAAGAGACTAATTTACTACAGTTTTGATATCAGTGACTCACTGAATTCTTTCTGTGCCATGTTACTTAAAATGTAGTTGAGGCACCTGTAAACATAGAAAAGAGACTGGAAATCATATTCCAAAGACAAACTCACACAGTCATAATGAACTTTGTGGTAGTTTATGATTCTCATCACCACCTAAAATATCAGTTTTACACTTTTCCCATTAGACCTACTATAAATTTAAAGCACAAGAGAAGAATTCTAATTAACAGTGTCAATGGACTGTTTCATTGAGATGAAAATTTCTCTGTGAACCAAACATGTCAATATTTTCTCAATTTGGAACCGATCATATTAACAAACAACTAAGTTCTTTTACTTGACACATTTTCTCTCCCACATGCCTATTGGTAACAGTTTGTGAAACTCTCTTAGTATGCATTTGTCACCAAGTGCAAAAAATGTAATCTACCATACAATACAATAGTAACTGTGGTATAAATAGCTGATTTTTTTATGACTGACAGCCTGCAGGTGCATGATTTTCCCAACTGACTGACATCACAGTAGTAATTACAAAAAAAAAAAAACTCAGGATATACCAACAGCAGTATTACCCTCCAAATGACTTTCACTTTGATGATTAGAATTTCTATACTACCACCAACAAAATGGTACCATCTATTCCATGCCTAGCTACTATGTCATCAGGAGAAGTGGGCGAAGCCTGTAGGCCTACTTGTTATCTAAAATTTGTCAAAACTGTAGGCATATTTCATGAAATTTGCATTATTAACCATTGACTTCCTTTAAAATGATCCTACATCTTAAATGAAGAGTAAATGCTTCAACACAAAAGCACATACATCAACATTAAAAGAGAAGGACCATGGGTAGGAAATGGGGATAAAAGCAGTTAACTGAAAACAAAAACTAATTACTACATTATTACTATTATTATTTAAGCAAACAGCAGAATTTCTCTGTGAACTGTCAAACAGCTTTAAACTTTATCTTCAATTTCTCCTAAACCACATTCATTCTTTTATTACAGATGGTGTGTTTCCAATCTCTGACATATTTGTAAATCAAAATTGCCCACTAAAAATGCATATGACTGACTGGACTTTAGTTAAAAAGAACACTAGGCTGTCACTTCCATACCATAATTGTGTGTTTAAGGTATCAGATTCCCTTAAACTTGTAAGTAAATGATCCTCTGTGGGTGTTGGAGAAAACAAATGTTTTACAGTCATTACAGTTGATCTCAGGTTTTCCACCAATGTTTCACAGGCTGTAACCAGCTACAAATGTCAATCCTTGTCTGTCATTACCTACATCAGCTTCCCCACCATCACTGTCACCATTGCAAGCTGCATTACCAGCAAGGACACTGATAAATCATTGTTGTCAATTATGCAATTATCTTTTCTGGAGTCAAGAAAGCTGTCATTATGAGATCTGTGTAATTGCCTTAAATTTCTTAATGGCATGCAACTATCATCCTCATAATTACCTAATGTACTTATAGATAGGGATATGTTATTGATTATAATTTTTTCAGTGCTGCTACAGACTGAAAGCAGGCTGGGTTGGTGTTGGAAACACCATGTTGCTTCACATGGTAAAAAACATTCTCCAGTAGGCCTTCACTGAAGGCCCTCATGCTTAAAAAATTGAAGTCTTTTTTTTTTAATCTGTCCAATTCACATCAATGATATTATTGTAGTTTGCCACCCACTTATGAAATTAGACATTTTTGTCTTATCTCCCCTTGTTCCTAGTTGCAACTCTTTCTAGTTTTCAATTTCCTTTAATGTACTGTACCACATTTCAGTATGTGGTGACCCTGGAGAGAGGGCACACTTACAAGATTTACCATCTTGTGGATGATGACGAGTGCTGTTTTGTGAATCTAAGAGGTAATCTGTCTTCTCAACAAATTCTGCAAAGTATATTGACTCTGCAGGTAAAATCAACTGTATGACTAAGCTGGGCTGCATCTACCATAACTTTCATTTTAATAAAAGAATCCTTAAAGTCAAAACGACTCCTCTGTAATTTTTGCGAGTCGTAAACATCTTCTGCTGATGCAGAAGAAAAGTCCTCATTCAAATTCAAGACTGGCCTTTTTTTTTTAAGCCCAAACTGCATTTTGTTTCTAGTCAATTATTAATAGCATTCTTTAATACGTAGGTGTGGGACGTCACAAATCACAGCAATACATAAAAAATTAAATTGGACTGGATTCACTGGATTTCTCACTAGGTAGTCCCTTCAGTGCTCTCTGATTGGTTGTACCCTGCTAACAAGCTGTAAAACCTATCTTCAGCTCTGAAAATTCCTGGCAGATTAAAACTGTGTGCTGGACCGACACCTGAACTCAAGACCTTTGCCTTTCGCTGGCAAGCGCTCTACCATCTGAGCTACCCAAGCACGACTCATGCCCCATCCTCACAGCTTCACTTCTGTCAGTACCTCGTCTCCTACCTTCCCAACTTTACAGAAGTTCTCCTGTGAACCTTGCAGAACTAGCACTCCTGAAAGAAAGGATATTGCAGAGACATGGCTTAGCCACAGCCTGGGGGATGTTTCCAGAATGAGATTTTCACTCTGCAGTGGGGTGTATGCTGATATGAAACTTCCTGGCAGATTAAAACTGTGTGCCAGACTGAGACTCGAACTCTCATTCTGGAAACATCCCCCAGGCTGTGGCTAAGCCATGTCCCCACAATATCCTTTCTATCAGTAGAGCTAGTTCTGCAAAGTTCACAGGAGAGCTTCTGTAAAGTTAGGAAGGTAAGAGACGAGGTACTGGCAGAAGTAAAGCTGTGAGG
Source organism: Schistocerca serialis cubense (assembly GCF_023864345.2). NCBI lineage: Eukaryota > Metazoa > Arthropoda > Insecta > Orthoptera > Acrididae > Schistocerca > Schistocerca serialis. Next base: position 731,546,483 of record NC_064640.1, on the reverse strand, counting down.
ATGGGGCGTGAGTTGTGCTTGGGTAGCTCAGATGGTGGAGCACTTGCCTACGAAAGGCAAAGGTCCCAAGTTTGAGTCTCGGTCCAGCACACAGGTTTAATCTGCCAGGAAGTTTCATATCAGTGCACACTCCGCTGCAGAGTGAAAATCTTATTCTGCTATCTTCAGCCCTATTTTTTGCAATTGCCTTATAATATATGTAAATATGTAATAAGAACTTTAAAGCAGTATTTGAAACTGAGTTCTGAGTGAAGTAATATGCAACAACCAGCTTCCAAATTTTATGTATGCCTCTGACCAGAATATCGATGCATCATGGTCTGCATATACATTTGACCTTCCTAAAGCCAGAAACACTGTGATTTGTCACTTGTTTACATCACAATTCAAATTTCTCTCCACAGACATTTCATGAAACAAAAAAGCAAAATATTTATCACTGCTGCACATTGCCTCACCTTCTGCTTTTATTACATTCATCACTGCAGGATTCACTCCTGGCTCAAAAAGGTGTGGCAGACAGAGAGATTTCAGATGCCTCACAGAAGGAAGGGAAAAATGAACTGACAGATACTTGTATAGGCAAGGGGTTGCTTATATAAGGACAGAGCAAATGCCTTGTCTTCAGATGTCCATTGCCTAGTATTTGCTGGTTGATGGCAGTTCCTTAATTGGCTGTTAATGAAATCTCTGGCAACAGAATTTAAATTGTTTTCTGTGAAAAAAGAAACATTGCTATCATACAAATCTTTGAGTGTTTTAGTTCATTTTTCCCATGATGTGGCTTTGCTTCTGGTAGCCTTGTTAAGGCATCCCTAAGAATCTTAGACATTTTAGATCTTCTGGGACTTAAGTCTGCTTTTGAAACTCCACTACACACAACTCCACTTTCCTCATTAAAAGATGTGTCAGCTAAGCATGTATACCCATTATCTGTGGATTAATTTTGAGAGGAAACAAAATTTATGAAGTGTACCACTCAAAGAATTACACAGATCAGCGCAACTAGTGCTTGGTAATTCACTAATAATATTTTCACTTCTTGTATTAACAGCTGTAGAATAAACACTTGCCACAGCATAGCTAATGCTTGGTAACTCACTTAACACCTGTTTCACATGATCCACTTCTGATATTTGCAACTACATAATGAACACTTGGCAGGTGTTTTGGGAACACGTGTTGAACCTACGTAATATCGAAATGAACAGCTTGGGAATTTATAGGAGTATTTCAAGGTCAATTTTTTTGTATGGAATATTCTGAAAAACACAACATTATTTACTGCATTCACAAGAAACAACTGTTAATAACTCATCAATCTTATTCAAATAAACAAACGGAAACCACACAGCTTAATTCATGATTTCCATATAGCTTTCACTGCTGTAGGGTGGAGTAGTTGCTTTATTTGCAAATGCTTCCAACATGCTGCTAAGTTAAAGATGTGTAAGATACTAGAATGTAAACGATCTTTTTATTACAACTATGGTACCAAACTTTAGAGGTTGCTTCTTCTCTAATTATAGGGTCTATAATTTAAAACAGCTACCAGCCACACGTATTGTTTGAAAAAGATAATTTAAAGCAAATCATTACTGTTTTCAGTTTTTTAAAAATCCACATTCTGATGTGTCTAAAGGATTTTATTCCTTTCCTGCTACATCTCGTTTTATAGTCGTTACTTTTTTGTTTTAAATTAGTAAACTTACGAGAGATGCATTTTTTTTTTTAACCGTAATAGAAACATACAAGACTACCGTAAAGTAAATAAGACATGAAATTTGTCGAAATCTTACCTGGTTTACACAAGTTTTTGGCACATTTGATGCTTCACTTAACTTAATATCACTGCATTTGTTTATATGAAGGTTGAAAAAAAATCTCTGCCCAGTTAACCGAATTTTAAACAGAAAACTTGTAATCTTAGTTCACAAAATTACAAGTTTTCTGTTTAAAATTCGGTTAACTGGGCAGAGATTTTTTTTTTTTTTTTTTATTAGTTCACAAAAAGGGGTGTAAGGCTAGTTCACGTCTGTAGTAGAATACTACATGTGCACCCTGGGTAACGCTAAATGAACTAGCACTAAAGGCAACCAGATAATCCAGATAATCCTGTGCTGGATCTCCTGGTAAACACATCATGAAAGATACCGACCAAATGAACGATGAAGAATTGACTAGAGCACTCGGACCGTGCCTCCGAGTCTGCCACCTAAACATTGAAGGCATAAGTAGGAGCAAATGTGAATTTCTCCAGAGAGTTCTCACTCAGAACAAAATCGACGTAGTCGCAATACAAGAGACTCATGCGGAAAACATAGATCTGCTGGCCTCTAGAGGAAAAATCCCTGGATTTGAGATACTGGGAGCCACCTATCACCACAATTACGGCGTGGCAACCTACATATGAAATAAGATAGAAAATGCTTCCCTGTGTAAGATATCTACAGACAACAACATACATGACGTTGCTGTCAAAATTGGCGAGACCACTATAGTTAACATCTATAAGCCTCCCAGCTGTCCATGGCCTCCAGAAGTACTCCAAGAATATCCCCACCCTGCTATCTACGTAGGAGACTTTAATAGTCACCATGAGAACTGGAAGCACACACGAAACGACCATAACGGTGAATCCCTGATGAGCTGGAGTGAGGAGACTAACACCCACCTGATTTTCAACGCCAAGGACCGCAGAACATTTCGATCAGCAGCATGGAGACGAGATTATAACCCTGATTTATGTTTTGTCACTAAAAACAAAGACAAACAAACGCTAGCCGCAACTCGTGAAGTCCTGTCTGATTTCCCACATAGCCAGCATCGCCCTGTTATCTTAAAAGTCGGAATTAACATCCCAATCATAAAATCCTTTCCTCGCCCACGATGGAATTTCCAGAAGGCAGACTGGGCCTCCTTTGCAGAAAACCTTGACAAGTGTCTAGGTTGGATACCCCCGACTAGGGACAACTATGACAGATTTGTGGGAGCAGTCATCGCCACGGCTAAGAGGAATGTACCCAGAGGCTACCGGAAAGAGTACATCCCTGGCTGGAATGAAGGATGCGAAGACCTGTACCAGGAATTTACAGAAACCAACAACCAAGAAATCGTGGACGAACTGTTGCACAGCTTAGACGTAGCTCGACGGGAAAAATGGATGGACAACGTGGAGAATCTAGACTTCACTAAATCCAGTAGGCAAGCATGGACCCTACTCCGTAACCTGGGAGGCAGTAAACGTAAAATAAAAGACACCCACCCGATAACCCCTAACAATGTGGCTGCACACATAGTTAGAACCTCAAGAGCACCAAGGGACAGAACACACACCACGACCATCAAACGTGAATTAAGATTCTTAAAACAAAGGCCATCGCCTACCTCCGAATTTTCCCAGCCTATCACAGCGGAAGAAGTTACAGCAGCCTTGTCAAAAATCAAAAGTGGCAAGGCTCCCGGCTTCGATGGCATCCACCCGGAATTCCTACTTCACTGTGGAAAATATACTAGAACATGGCTCGCAAACTTCTTAACAGATATTTTAGAATTGGGTAATATCCCACACCAGCTTAAACGAGCAAAGATTATAGCAATACTAAAGCCAGGCAAACCTAATGACATGCCCCAAAACTACTGCCCTATCGCTCTGCTGAACTGTGTCTATAAGCTGTTGGAACGTATCATCTACAATAGAATAGGCGGAAAAATTCTTGAAGTGGTACCGATTGAACAGGCAGGTTTTCGACCCAACCGCAGTTGCACCGACCAGATCCTCTCCCTAGCAACTCATATAGAGGCGAGCTTTCAGAAAAAACTCAAAACATCAGTAGCCTTTATTGACCTATCAGCCGCTTATGATACCGTTTGGCGACAAGGCCTGATATTTAAGTTGCTGCGGGTCATACCATGTAATAAGCTGGCCAACCTCATTGATAACATGCTCACAGATAGAAGTTTCAGAGTCATAATGGGCGACTTAAAAAGTGACCAAATGAAGCTCAACAATGGTTTACCACTAGGCTCCATTCTGGCGCCATTGATGTTTAACCTCTATATATCTGACTTAACTGAAACCACTTCTCAAAAATTCGGATATGCCGACGACTGGGCAATAGCTGCAAGAGGCAGATCAATGGAGGCAACAGAAAACACATTAACTGCGGATCTAACAAAGCTGGGAGATTACTTCCGAAGGTGGAGATTACGGCCAAACGCGACAAAAACGGAGGTGACATGCTTTCATCTCGACAATGCCCAAGCAAAAAGAAAGCTCAACGTTCATTTCGAAAACAGGCAGCTAAACCATAATAATTACCCCAGATATCTAGGCGTCACCTTTGACAGAACCCTAACATTCAAGGAACACCTACGTAATACAGCCGCAAAACTTAAAACTCAAAATAATATCGTACAGAAGCTATGTGGGACCACGTGGGGCTCTTCCGCGGCTGTACTGAGATCTTTGGCTCTGGGACTTGTCTACACAACAGCAGAATATGCCGCACCGGTATGGCTAAACAGTAAACACACAGGCTTGATCGATGCTCAACTAAACTACACAATGAGGATGATATCAGGAACAATAAAGCCAACGCCTTTACACTGGCTACCTATACTGAGCAACATTCCCCCACCGGACCTGCGCAGAGAGAACGCTCTCTTACGCGAGTATGGAAAAGTGCTGAACAACGAGAAACTGCCAATCCATAAGGATGTTCCTGCCATGGAGATGAATAGATTGCGCTCAAGACACCCCTCTTTAAAAAAGGCAAAAAATACGCATCCTCTCAACCCGGATTATGGCAACCTCTGGAAAATGCGGTGGAGAGAATCTGTGCCCCAAAACCTGCAGAATATACCATGCATCAATGTCCAACCACCAGGATTCAATTTGCCAAGGAAAACTTGGACGACCCTGAATCGAATTCGGACAAATAACAGCAGATGTGCAGACAGCCTCCACAGGTGGGGTAAAATCACCACCCCGAGATGTGACTGCGGTGCGGACCGGCAGACGATTCGTCACATCGTGGAAGACTGCCCTCTGAGACGTTTTGCAGGAGACCCCAATGAGTTTCTGACCGCGACTGAAAGCGCAATAGACTATGTCACAAATCTGGATGTTTGTTTGTGAACTTTTGTTTATTATATACACTACTTTTAAACACTTTTATATCTACAACAAAATGTTACACACTGTGACTACTCTTTATTTCTGTGTCTTATGATTTTTATGTCTTTTCTATATGATGTGTTATATGCCATAAGCTAAATGAATAAATAAATAAAATAAGTTCACAAAATCTATGGCTACAAAACGAAGCCTTAGCGGGAAAATAACAAAATCTGTAGGTGCCATCTAAGATGGATTTGTAATAAATCTGAAGCCGGTGATAGTTTGATTTAAATAAACTTTTTTGAACCATACTTCCAGCTAGTCGCTGTTTTACATTCTAAATTTTATAACTGTACTGCAGCCAAGCTTCCTGCAATAGCTCCTTCTAACTTTCCCTAACAAAAACAGTCTCGAAGTCATTTGTATCCACCATTTTACGGCCTCCTTAAGTGGCCAACCCTCCTCCTTTATCCGGTCTTGGGACCGCCAACAGCATCTGCAGAGGTACTCAACTCACTCTACTGAAGCTGCAGGTGCAGTTATAGGTGTTACCACCCAGAAACGATTAATTCACACTTTAATTTACAGTGTACTAAGAACAAAATCAGAGAGGAAGTTTTCATTTATGTTGCAATCATCACTTTGGACTCAAACCAGAATGTAATTTATACGTTGAGAGAATGTCAGTACGTACGAGCGTGGAACCACTACAGTAAAATATATCAGTCTTTTGTTTCTGTGAGTGCACCGATAGCATATTTTGAATCAGATTTTTTATTTTATGTCTCAGTTTTGTAGATAAATAATGTGGCACATCAATGGTTTAATAAACTAGTACAAGTACAGGCACCTACAACAGCTTACCAATCAGCCGATACGTAGTGTTTCTTAACTTCTAAACGAGATGGCACCACATCTATTCTATATCTCTGATGTAAACGACGGCATGCACGCGACACACGTGGCTCAACTCTCTGCGGCTCACTTCATTACCGTCGCTCATGCACGCCAATGCCACTAGCCAACGCCGTGCTGAGGAGTAGGAATGGAGGAAGAGGCAAGACTGCTGCTGCTGTTGAGCTCCTGCTAAATGCAGTCAGGAGCAACGGTTGTGGCAACAAGAAGAAGAAGTGGAAGCCTGTGGCACAATTACAGTGCTATAAGTGCCAAAAGCTGGGACATATAGCCAGGGAATGCGACGGCATGGTTGCGTGTGTTAAGTGCAGGGAACCGCACGACACACGGAACTGCACCAAACCAAGAGGTACTGCAGCAGCGTGCATAAATTGCGGGGGCTCGCACGCCGCAAACGCAAGCAGCTGCAGCTATCTGAAGATGTGGAAGCAGCGGAAGTTGGCCACCACATACGTAGAGGTGGCCCAACATGAAGAAAAGGTGGACACCCTGCCCTCCGACCTTAGTAGGGAAAGCGGGCTGCGCCACCAAGATGACGTGGACGCCTTCCGCCAAGCGCTGCGGGAAGTCAACGAGGACACAATCACTGTGCTCAAATCTGCCATGGCAGAGGAGAAAGTGGCCCTGAGAGCAGAACTAGAAGAGATGCGTCAGGAGGTGACTCAACTAAGGGTCGCCTTTTACCTCGCGTCCCGCATGATGCCGGATGCGGCACCAACCCCCACCAGTACAAGGCTAGACACAGCAACACAAACGACCACCTCCCTGGTCGACGCGGCAACGCAGGTTGCTAGGGAGGTGGTCATGCAGTCGGGGAAAACCACCAACAACAAGGAGACGGCCCCCACGGAAGCAGTCATCACTCCTGTCTCTGCGGAAACGAGTGCCAATGGAGACCAAGGGAAAAGAAGAAAACGAGCTGTTTGAGTGCCTCCCCCTCACCAACAAGAACTGTGTGAGGGAGGTGCTCACCAAGATCACAGATTCCCTGTGCGACGGTAGCTCAGATTCCCTGCGCGACGGTAGCTACCCCCATCATGATCATCCTTACCCTTTCACGGTAGATAACATCCCTCCCCTTCCTCATAAACCTTATCCGTTCCACTGGGGGTGCAAACCCTTGAACCAGAAGCTGAACAGGAGGGAACTCGTGAGGCGTGGAGATCTGGAGCTAATAAACAAACACCCGATCTTCACTGATGAGGACTGGCTGTACATGACTGAGCAAGCAGTCATGTACATCCAGCAACAGACGCCGCCAGTGGACTTCTCCCGCCTGAAGAAAATAGAATTCGGGCAGCCAGGAAGCAGTAAGAAGAAGAAGAAGAAGAAGAAGAAGAAGAACAAGAACAAGAAGCCGCCGGAATCAGCCGGCGGATAAATTTCTGCATCCACAGAAACCAGAGGCCAATCCAACACATGAAGAAAAAACATTCCCAACAGAGAGGACTTCAGGAGGAACAGCTCAACCAGCTTAAACTCCTTACCTCTGGCCAAGGCAGGCCCATCAGTATAGTGAGTGTGTGAGTGAGTGAGTGAGTGAGTGGCAACCTCAAGGTTAAGTGCCATGGAGGTATACCTGTAAGCAGCTCAATTGACATAAGTGATGTCATTACCTGTTGGCCACAGCATTTATACAGACCTGCTCTCAGCTGTTATTTTGACCGTCAAGTCAATACAGATTGCTTGAATGAAGCCTCCATTATGAGAATTAAATGTACAAACAAGGCTCGAATGTGAATAATCTCGATTATGGTGACATACTAATCCGTAGCGTTGTCATAGTTACACAGATAAGGGTCTTACGTGATGGACTTACACCAATTGATTAAGAATTATTAGTTGAATGGCAGAGTGATTTATAGTATACCATATATTACGCCTTCAGAACAATGTCTCTAAATGCTTTTTAACATATTAAGTGCAGCTTATTAATGAACTACCACTCAGATGTTGGCAGTACAAATTTGTTTTAGCACCCATACCAGTAGTAACAAATGGGGAAAAACGGATCAAAGATGGTAAAAGATACGTAGTGGAATGCTCCTTGCATTTTTCCAGTTTGTGTACGGTATCTGTCCGTAATATGCATGTGTATGGTGCATGGTGGAGAGTACCTTGTATATAAATCATTTCCTTTCCTGTCCCCCTCGCAAATAGAGTGAGATAAGAAAGACTATCAATATGTCCCCATAAGAGCCCTGATTTCTTATATCTTCTAAATTTTCTCATTAGTGTACTACAAAAAGAACATCGTCTTTCCTCCAGGTATTCTCATATGAGTTTGCCAAACTTATTCATAATACTTGCACATTGTTTGAACCTACTGGTAACCTATCTAGCAGTCCACCTCTGAGTCACTTGAACGTATTGGCTTAATCTGACCTGGTGGGGATCTCAAACGCTGAAGCAGTACTCATGAATGAGTCACCCAAGTGTTCTACACGAGTGGTCTAAGTGATGTCTCCCTCACTCCCAATCTTGCAAACCATATCCATCTTCCCAGAGGATGTAATGAATGGTCCTGAAAGCTCAAAATAGTTTTTTGTTCAAGTTCTGTTTTTATCATATACTTTATACAAAGCATTTCGTAATTGTACAAAGAGTACTGTCAGCCTTACATATAACAGTAACATTAAAATTCTATTTAAATCGAACCTTAGTGTTAAACAGCATATACATCCTTGAGTCAACACATTATGCTTGTTATAATTAATTATAGAAGGAGAAGCTAATAAGATAATTTTTTACATTGTATTTCTTTAATATCTTAGGATTTCCAGTTTTCTGCCTGATGTCTAGCAGCAACCTGTTACAGACTTTTGTATCAGAATGTGAAATTCCATTATGAATCATAGGCAGAGATGCACAGTCTACATGGACATTATTTTTACTTCCAGTATTTTGCAAGTTCATTTCACTGAACATAGTAAATTTACCCCTATTGTTAACAACAAGTATTATTAGGGAGTAAATATATTGACATGTAAGTCTAAGACCTCCAAGGACCCTGAAGAGTTTTTGTAAGATGCTGAGCTATTAGTTTTACACAATAACTTTACTCACATGGCCAAAAATTTCTGTTAACTTGTCACATCAAATTTGTATAAAATCCAAAGCTTTTCATAACAGCCTCCATCACCATATGGCATATGCTAAGGTGACGTTCTCTGCATTCGTAGGCTATATTTGTGTTGCTGTCCAACATAGCTTGCAGCACCATCACTCATATCAGATGATGAATATCATACAGAATAGGTATGCAGATATATGAGTGGTTTGAAGACTTCTTAAGTAACAGAACCCAGTACATTGTCAACGATGGCGAGTATTCATCAGAGACAGGGGTATCATCAGGAGTGCCCCATGGAAGTGTGATAGGACTGCTATTATTCTCTGTGTATGTAAATGATCTGACAGACAAGGTGAACAGCAATTTGCAGCTGTTTGTTGATGATGCTGTGGTGTATGGGAAGGTGTCTTTGTTGAGTGACCTTAGGAGGATACAAGACAAATTAGACAAAGTTTCTAGTTGGTGTGATGAATGGCAGCTAGCTCTAATGTAGAAAAACATATGTAATGCAGGTGAGTTGGAAAAACAATTGTGTTATGTTCAAAATATAGCATTACAGTTATAGTGTTTAAATATCTTGGCATAATGTAGCAAAACAATATGAAATGGAACGGGGATGTAAGGGTAGTAGTACATAAGGTATTAACAGTTGACTTTGGTTTATTGGGAGAGTTTTGGAAAAGTGTAGTTCATCAGTAAAGGACTCTGCACATAGGACACTAGTGCAACACATACTTGAGTACTGCTAGAGTGTTTGGGATCCCCACCAGGATTAAAGGAAAACGCTGAAACAATTCAGAGGTGGGCTGCTAGATTTGTTACTGGTAGTTTTGAACAGTGTGCAAGTGCTATGGAGATGCTTTGGGAACTCAAATGGGAATCCCTGGAGGGAGAGCAATGTTTGTTTTGAGGAACACTGTTGGGAAAATTTAGAGAATTGTCATTTGAAGCTGACTGCAGAACGATTTTACTGCCACTAATGTACATTTAACGTAAGGTCCACATGGATAAGGTGAGAGAAATTAGGGCTCATATGGAGGCATTTAGACAGTCATTTTCCCCTCTCTCTATGTGTGACTGGAACAGGAAAGGAAATGAATAAAATCTTGGTTTTCAAGCCATGTCAATTTGAAAACTCCAAGAAAACAAAATGACTAGTAGTGGTCCAAGATACCCTCTGCCACACTACACATGGTGGCTTGCAGAGTATGTGTGTAGATGTAGAAATATATAAAGTTTTCCTCTGCAATATTTCTTTCTCAAGTGAATTGCTTTAGTTATACTACTTAATTTGAATTTTTCAAAAATATGTTTATATTCATATATATTAAATTATGTGTGGCATTTGATCTGTTCTTGTATCTAGCTAAGCCTAAAAAAGACAGTAAACAAATAAATAAATTGCTAAGTGCTTTACCAGTGTCTCTTGAAGTTGCAGCCATACAGTCTAATTTCTACTGCTTCCCTAATCGCAGACACCCAACAGTTGGAATAATGTGCCTGAATCCTTGTCTGTACAGACAGTCTTCTGTTTCTTCATTAGACTGTTCTTGGGAACTGCTGTTTTTAGTGTTTCTGTATTTAAGGTGGCAATGTTCAACACAGCAATTAGCAACAGTCTGTATAGACTCCCCTACATAACAGATGCTGCACTTGCAAAGAATGTTATAAATCTCCGGTACTCTGAGGCTGAGAGTGTTTTTGACAGATCATGTTTCTTTAATTTTCCTGGTTGGCTAGAAGAGCGGTCTGATTCCTTGGCCAGTTTAGACTCTACTCATCTTACTCATTGTTACACCACAGAATGAAAGTTGTTCTATGTGCTAGACCACATGGGTTGGTTGAATCGTATCAGGCCTTGGTTTCCTTGGCAGATTTGACCTAATCACACAGTGCATTAGGGTGGGGGTGGGGATGGGTTGGATTTTGCATGAGTAATGAAAAGGTGAGCAGGCATGGGCAAGGGAAGAACTAAGCTAAATAGGAAATAAAGGGGTGAGGGTGAGGGCTTGGGGTGATGAGGTGTTCAAAGCCATAGTAGATAATATCACAATATTATGATAACACTGCGGACCACATGTCCTAATGCATAACTGCAATTTTTATAGCAGTGTACTTTATGAATTAATAGCAAGCCTGCTTTCATCTGGTAATTTGTTAGATAGCCAATATATATATTACATATTATCTCAAAGAATTCAAACATTACAAACAATCTCATGCTTGGCTGAATATGCAAACACATACAACATTTCATTAATACTCCATGAAGATAAAAAAATAAGTCATTAATTATACACAACAGTAAACAATATCCAAATACAGGGAGAAAACAGAAAGCCTTCACCTGACTGCAAAACCACAGGGCAGATTGGTTTCACAAAGACCATATTACTGCAGCCAGCACCTAATGACTATCAACACCAGTCATTATAAGATGGCATCTACATTTACTTGTTAGTGTTGGCATTCGCAGTCACCAGTACCAGGAACAGTAAAATGGTGTCTGTCTGGCCTGTGGTTCCACAATCAAATGAAGGTACCATTCCCTTCTGCCCTCGTTTCATGTGCCTCCCTGTGCTAAGTCCCTCTCTCCCCTTTCCTCCCATAGCTTAAGTTTAATTTATTTTCAATTTATGTCTTCCTTTGATCATGCATGGTCACTTTCCATTTAATCATGCACAATCAACTCCACCTTTTTTCCTTCCTCCCCTCCCCCCCCCCCTCCTCCCCCTGTGCATCCCATAAGTAATCATTGTAAAAATAAACTGACATGGTGTTTTTTAACCACTGACAGAATATATGATTTCTTAGTAAATATGAAAAACAGTACTATAATTTTATTGCTATTCATGGCGTATTCAAACACATGTCATTTTCCTACATTTAATGGTGCTGTACATGATCTCTTCTAAGGCCTGCTCTTCATTGCATTTTTGGTGTTTGTAAATTTTAAGATATTTTATTGTACTATGATTTTGTTAGTGCAGTGGCATTATAAGTCAATAAAGATAAATTTTCTGAGTGCCCTATGCTTCTCCACAATCCTCCTACCCATTCCAGTGTGTATCCACCCATGCTTCTTCAAATTCCGACTTACTCATCGATTGTAAATAATATTACCGAGCGAGGTGGCACAGTGGTTAGTACACTCGACTCGCATTTGGGAGGATGATGGTTCAAACTCATGTCTGACCATCCTGATTTAGGTTTTCTTTGATTTCTCTAAATCGCTTCAGGCAAATGCCGGGATGGTTTCCATGAAAGGGCACAGCCGATTTCCTGGCCCATCCTTCTCTAATCTGAGCTTGTGCTCCGTCTCTAATGACCTCATTGTCATTGGGACGTTAAACACTAATCTCCTCCCTGTAATTAATATTATATGGAATACATTACCTGCTCACATATATACAGCTGCAATAATTTAATAATGTGTTTATGCACTATAAAGAAATTTCACTTTTCCCTTATTATGTGTTTCTGCAACATCTAAAGACTTACAGTAGGTCTCCCTTCCATATTTTAAGTTTGCCAATGCTGGCTGTCATTTATATAACCTGCAATTATTTTATACTCATCCCACTGTGTCTCTCTTGTCCTCCTTTCCTTCCCTTCACTTCCCTTCCCACCCCATCATCCCTTGCTCATACTACATGTATTAATTGATGAATGTTTGTTTGAATGTGATCTTTCGCACTTTTATGATTCTTAGTTTTCATAAAGGAAAAAAAAAAAAAAACATTTATCATGGTTTACAGTTATTTTATGGTTTTATAGTAGATTTTTCTAACAACTGTCCATCAAAATTTTATATAATATCCCAGCATCCCTACAATAATACTAGCTAGTGGTATGTTATGATAGCTAATTTTGTAATGGCATAGCACTTCAATTGAGCACCAGTGTTACAGTACATAATATTTGACATGATATTCTGAAGTAAGGTTTTTCTGTGGTATGTCGACTTGTTTGTTGATGAACCTGTATGTGTCATACATAATTTGCACTCGTTTGGCAGCTGTGATGTTTTCTGACAGATACTCTGAAGATGGGCATTGCCTGAAATGCATTAATAAGAAAGTTTCAATAACAATTGTTTCAATTTTTACTTTTTTAAATTGAATAATTTTATAATTTTTTGCTATCTTTAGTGTACTTAAAAATACGTAGCAGATGATTCATACAAGCCATTGAAATATTAAAAAGAGTTTAGTCACAGCGCTCCCAGAAATTCTATGGACTGAGTTAATACTGTGGTTACGATCACTTTACAGAGAACTCTCAAAACAAACATGTTTTACATATATGAGCTATTGCATGTATGTGTCCACATAGCAAGAAACTGGTTACAGTTGTGACACACCCATCACTAACATTATAATTTGAAATTGCTGAAAGACTGAAACTGGCCAGTAATGCAATAAAGGCATCTTCCATGATAAAACAGACAACCTACAGTGATTTTTCAAAATGCTTTCATCATTTACAAATGTGACATTGGATAACAGGTTCCCTTCAATAACAATTATAATTATAATAATGACAAGAACTTTAGTCAGCTTCATACGATACAAGGATCATTCTGCTGAATTTGTCAGTTCATAATAAAAGGCTACACATATGTACATTTTTTAAAACAAACTGTGAGACAGTAGGGCACAGGTCTACAAGTAATTTAGTTATAGATCAGGCTTTATTTGAAGGGAGAGAGCATTTCCCCTTAGCAGCTAAGATCTGTATCAACAATATAAGGAGAAGATAAATTACTAGTCACTGTATATGTCATGTTCTGTTACAGAGAGGTCAGGCATAATGAAAGGACACTTTAAACCAAAGCCTTTTTTTAAAAAAAAGAAAAGAAAATGTGTGTGTGTGTGTGTGTGTGTGTGTGTGTGTGTGTGTGTGTGTGTGTGGTATGTAGAGGCTTTGGCAGGAAGATAATGTTCATTTATTGTGCCTGTCTGCAACTCAATGTATTACCTTTATGGTGAGCAGCAATCTATCTTTTCCTTATATTGTTGATATTCCAACCTGGAGTTTTCATGTTTGATTTCAACTAAGATCTATTTTAGATTAGTTAGTTAAGAAATAATTTAAAACTGGATGATAAAGCATTTATGTTAAATGATGTTAAACATACATAATGAAGCCTATAAGAAATTGCCTTTATTCTGTGCAAAACAGAAATACTCATCTAGTGGTTAATATGGGCTAGCAATAAATATTATTTTTGGTTTGGCTTTAAATTTTGGAGTGGGGAGTGATTTACTGAAGTCTCTAATGAATTGACAAGTGCCAATCCTGCATATAGTACATTTCTCTGATAAAGTGCAGTTCAGTGGCTTATGAGATGAAACAGATCTATGTTTCTGCTATTCTGTTTGTTCAGGTCAGAGTTTACATTTAGATTAAGTGCTTGGGCAACATAATCAGTTTAAAAATATACATTGATCAACCAGAACATTATGATCACTGACCTACTACCAATATAAACCCATCCAGGCAATAGAAGCATCACCTGGTGAGGAATGACTGCTATTCAGACACACTCATGGTGCATTGTAGTATCAGTGAGAAAGCTGTCCGTATGTAGGATGGAGAAGGCGCATAATCTGTCTGAGTTTGACCAATTCAGATAGTGATGGCCCAGAGGCTCAAGTTGAGCATTTCAGAAACTACACGACTTGTTGGGTGTTCGAGGAGTGCTGTGGTGAGTGTCTTCAACATGTGGCGAAACCAAGTCTAGACGTCATAGGGTTGGGCAGCCACCCCCAGTAGTACAGAAGTCGAACATTGTAGTCTGGGTAGACTGGTAAAACAGGACAGGTGGCAAACTGGCAGAACAAACATCAGACTTTAATTCTGGGCAGAGTGTGAGTTTCTCTGAACACACAGTGCACCAAACACATTTAATGACGGGCCACAGCAGCTGATCACCCGTGCATGTGGCGATGCTGACACCATGACATTAGCAACTGCAACTCAAATGGGCATGTGACCATTGGCACCAAAAATTAGTGCACTGGCAGAACATTGCATGGTCTGATGAATTCTGATACATTCATCATGTTGATGGGAGGGCGCAAATCTGTCGTCCTCCAGGGGAACAGTCCTTGATACCTGTCCTGTGGGATGCAGACAAGCTGGCAGCAGCTCCATTATGCTCCGTAGAACATCCACATGGGCATCCATAGGTCCAGTGGAGCTCGTGCAAGGCACCCTGATAGCCAAGGAGTATCGTACACTGGTTGCACACATGCACCCCTTCATGACAATCATGTTTCCCAATGGTAGAGGCACTTTTCAACAAGATAATGCATCATGTCACAACATTGGGAGTGTGATGGAGTGTTTCAAGGAACACAGTGATGAGTGCCAATTGTTGTGCTGGCCCCCTAACTAGCCAAATCTGAACCTGACTGAATATATATGGGATGTGGTTAAATGAGGTATGAGAGCACATAGAACCCCACCCCCACCCCCTGGGAATTGGGTGACTTGTGGGTGTGCATATGTGGTGGCAACTCCCTCCAGTGACCCACCAATGGCTCATTGCTTCCATGTCATGATGCGTTGCCCCTGTTACCTGTGCCAAAGGTGACCATACGGGGTGTTAGGTAGGTGGTCATAATGTTCTGGCTGATCAGTGTACATATTTATAAAGTTAATATACCAACTTCAGGGAAGGACACAATATGAGTCTCTTGGTTTTGCACCACAAATTATTCTTACAGCCTTTTTCTGTAACTTTAAAAGCTTATGAAGATTTGCTTGTGTTGTGGCATTGAATACTTCTATTCTGTAGTTTATACTAGAACACATTGACATATGATAAGCAGCCTGTAGTACATGGGTATTTGTTTAAGTATTTGATTGAAAATATATTTTAAGCCAGTTTGCTTGCCAAAGAGTGAACATGCATATCCCAGCATTGTTATTCCCAGAATTTTTATGTACCAGGTGGCTATAATTAAACTTTCCCTATTTAACTTGTTATAACACGGAAAATAATTACTGTATGAGTACCAAACTTGGTAGCATTAACGTCCAAAGTATGGGGCGCATGATTTCCATGAGTCACAGTGCCACAGTCTGGTTTCAACTATGGCCACCAGGTGCCATGATCAGTCATCGTGATTCATAGTCTCACACATGTTACCAATCGCAGTGCATCAACATGAGCTTGGACAAAAGGAGCAGGGCATTATTGGTGAAGCTCTATTATCAAAACAACAGTAATGCTGTAGCTGTACTTTGAGAATATACCTGGCTGAAAGGATTACAGAAGGGTCCTCTTTCTCCACCTGCTGCACGGAGCATGATGAAGAAGTTCGAATCAACTGGAGAAATGGGTGTCACTCCAGGAAGAGGCTGATGACCAGTTGCAACATAGGTGGTTGTTGAAATTACTGTTGCTATGGCAGACAATGCTGCACACAATTCTCGATCATCAGGCAGTGCACGTGCTGTGTCATGACAGGTGAACATCCCATGATCCACCGTATGGAAGGTGCTTCGAATCATTCTCAAATGGGAGCCATACAAGACACATATCACATAGCAACTTGCACCACAGGATGCACAATAACATGTTAACATTGTTCTCCACTTTCTCGCAAGAACTGTCCATCATATGGACAGATGAAGCTCATTTTTCTCTGACAGGTGAGGTGAACACACAGAATTGCCAAGTGTGGGGATCTTCACCTCCAGCCTCTGTGCAGGAAGTTCACCTGCCTCTCCGAAACACACTTCGAAATGATCAAATTATCAGCCAATCATTTCCAAATGCTTGGCTAGCATGATCACCTGATCTCACTCCTTGTGATTTCTGGTTGTGGGGCTACCTGAAGGACAAGGTTTACCAGGGAACATCTACACATTTGCTGATGTGAAGTGCAGCAGCATATCAAGAGAGGTAGCCAGCATAAATACTTTCAATTGAATTAATTCTGCATTACTTCTCTTCCCCATGTCCTTGATGTTAATGCTACCATGTTTGGTTCTCATACAGTAATTAGTTGCCATGTTATAATGTGTTAAATATAGAAAGTTTAATTATAACCACCCGGCCCCCCTGTGGGCTCAGGTGTTAGAATAGGCCCGCAGTATTCCTGCCCGTCGTAAGAGGTGACTAAAAGGAGTCTCAATCGTTTCGACCTTATGTGATGGTCCCCTGTTGGGTTTGAGCGCGATATCTCAAAATTTTTCCAAAGAGCGAGCTGACTGGGGAAGGGCGCCTTACTTGGTGCATTGTGTCCATCTTGCGTTGAGAACTTTCGCCAGCTTATTCGTCATTGCATTGCAGTCCTGCCTGCTCTCCATCTCTTGGGCACGGATACGTTACTGCGTGCACTTTCCGCTATGCACTGTGCAGTGCCACTTTCTGCAGTGACGGCGACCATGGCCTACATCTCACCTAAAATCCAGCATGGTAGCCAGTCCATTGTGGTGGGGCCACCGTGTACCCTGTTGGTTGTAGCCCCCTGACAACACAGGGATCGCTCTACTGATGCCTGCGCCATTAACTCCCCACGTATGCCAAGGAGTAGATGCCCATCTCCCTGGGGCATCTGGACTCACGGCAATGGCCATCCTGCCAGGTGGCCTTTGCCATGGCTGGGTGGCACCCGTGGGGAGGGCCCTTGGTCGGAGTAGGTGGCATCAGGGTGGATGACACGCAATGAAGCATGGCACATCTTCTCTTACTGGTGGCCAGCCACCAGCAGTCTCTAAGCGTTCAAAAGCTCACTTTAAGGCTAATGTGTATGACCCCAAATTGTTCCCCTCCCTGGCCACACCATGGGAGGAACGAAAGGCTATGAATGACAGTGAAACGTATTCGCACTGGCATCTCGTCTGTACCAGAACTAAGGGGGAATCCTTTGTGTCCATGAAGCCTCAATTCTTTGTAGAATGGTGCCTTCATCTTGGCCTTCGAGGGTGATACATTACCTGAGAAGGTCAAGGTGATGGTTTACTGTTGTGATGCCAAGCCATACAAGTGTTGGAAGTTCGGCCATATGTCTTCTCGCTGTGCTTCCAGCCTCATATGTCACAATTGTGGTCGACCATCGACCATCCCATCCTGATACTCCATGTGCCCCGCCTCCCATCTGTGTCAACTGCGGAGAGCTCCATTCCCCTTGCTTGCCAGACTGTAAGATAGTACAGAAGGAACAGAAAATAATGGAATACAAGACCCTGGATAGACTGACCTACACTGAGGCTAAGTGGAAATTTGAACGGCTTCATCCTGTGTGCATGATATCATCTTATGCCGCCACTGTCACTCCTGCTCCAGCTCCATCAGCTGCACCACATACAGTCAGCTCTCAGAGTCAGAGGACCTCACCTGCCTCCTTGACGATGGGGGCCACTTCTCTTGCTGTTGCTCCCACACCACCTACCTCAGGAGCAGCACCCCCTCAACCACCGGGAACACCAGTCCCCACTTCTAAGCCGGAGAAGCGTAAGTCTTCTTCGGCTTCTCTCACTCGGAAGGGATCCCTTGGGTCACTCCCTTCCCAGGTTCCTACCAGCGGCACAGCAGACACCCACCAGTGGCTGAAGAAGCCACAGGCCGCTGGTCATCGAGCTTCGCGATCATCTTCGGTCCCAGAGACTGACTCCAATAAGCCCTCCCAGCAATGGCAACCAAAGGAACAGCAAGAGAAAATGACATTAAAGACCCGTAAGACCAAGGCACCTGCGGTGGCACCTACTCCACCGCTACCTACAAGCTCTGTGTCTGAGGATGAGGTGGAGATTCTTGCGTCCACTGAGGACCGCAATCTCCCCGGTCCCTCAGACGCAATGGATAGCACTTGCACAGGTGCTCCATCAGAGGCAGCAGGTGACCCAGCGGCGTAATCTGCCTCCCCAGTCCCTTCACGCCTTTCTCAGCCATGGACAATACCATCCTCCAGTGGAACTGCAGCGGCTTCTTCCACCATCTTCCTGAGCTCCGACAACTTCTCAGCCTTCACCCTTTCTTCTGCATTGCTCTTCACAAGAAACTTGGTTTCTGGCAATGCGAACCCCCACCCTCTGTGGCTATCGGGGTTATTATAAGAACTGGGCAGCTTATGAAAGGGTGTCTGGTGGCGTCTGCATCTATGACCTTCACTCTCTTCACAGCGAGTCTGTTCCTCTACAAACACCTTTAGAGGCTGTCGCTGTTCGGGTGTGGACGCCACAGGCTGTTACCGTCTGCAGTCTCTATCTTCCACCGGATGATGATGTCTTGCAGCATGTCCTGGCGGCGCTGATAGCCCAATTGCCGCCACCTTTCCTGTTACTGGGCGACTTTAACGCCCATAACCTCTGTGGGGTTGGTCAGCGGCAACAGGTCGAGGTGCCACCATTGAGAAAGTATTGGCACAGCTCGACCTCTCCCTTTTAAACGATGGTGCCTTCACACATTTCATTGTGGCACATGGCACGTACTCCGCCATCAACCTTTCGATCTGCAGCCCTAGCCTCTTACCATCTGTCCAATGGAGTGTACATGATGACCTGTGTGGTAGTGACCACTTTCCAATCTTTCTGTCACTGCCACAGCGTCACTCTTCTGGGCACCCTTGCAGATGGGCTATGAATAAGGCTGACTGGGTCTTGTTCTCCTCCATGGCCGCTATTGCGCCTCTTTCTAATGACGCCGTTGATGCGGTGGTTCACTCGGTCACCACCGTCATTGTTACTGCCGCAGAATCTGCTATTCCCCGTTCTTCTGGGTCCCCTCGGCGGAGGATTGTGCCTTGGTGGTCGCCAGGGATCGCCGAGGCAATTAAAGATCACAGGCGGGTGCTCCAGCATCACAAGCGGCATCCATCTTTAGAAAATCTCGTCGCCTTTAAACGGCTCCGTGCGCGGGCCAGCCGCATCATTCACCAACACAAGCAGGAGTGCTGGGACCGGTATGTTTCCACCATTGGCCTCCATGTCTCTCCATCACAGGTCTGGGCAAAGATTAGACGCCTTTGTGGCTATCGGACCCCTGTCAGTGCCCCTGCGCTGTCACTGAATGGGGAAATTTGTACTGACTCCAACATATTTGCCAACCGTTTAGCAGACCAGTTTGCTCTCAGTTCCACATCTGTGAATTACCCACTGGCTTTCCGCTCCATTAAAGAGCGGTTGGAACATTGAAGCCTTTCATTTCACACCCACCATCCTGAATCCTACAATGTCCCATTCACTGAGTGGGAATTCCGCAATGCCCTAGCTGCTTGCCCTGATACAGCTCCCGGGTCAGATCGCATCCACTGTCAGATGCTGAAACACCTCTCAGTGGACTGCCAGCGACGCCTCCTCGATCTTTACAACCGAATGTGGGTCGAGGGTGAGTTTCCATCGCAATGGCGGGAAAGCATTGTTATCCCCATTTTGAAACCTGGCAAGAACCCATTGGAGGTGGACAGCTACCGCCCCATTAGCCTCACAAACGTTCTGTGCAAGTTGCTCGAACGCATGGTGAGCCGGCGGTTAAGTTGGGTGCTCGAGTCTCGGGGCCTTCTGGCTCCATCTCAGGGTGGTTCCGTAAAGGTCGCTCTGCCGCCGACAATTTGGTGAGCCTGGAGTCAGCCATCCATACGGCCTTTACCCACTGTCAGCACCTCGTCGCTGTCTTTTTTGACATGTGGAAGGCGTATAATACGACATGGCGCCATCACATCCTCTCTACGCTTCATGGTTGGGGTCTTCAGGATCCACTGCCGATTTTCTTCCGAAATTTTCTGTCGCACCAAACCTTCCACGTGCAAGTCACGGCCTCCCATAGTTCCTCCCGAGTTCAGGAGAACAGGGATCTGTTTTAAGTGTCTGCCTGTTTTTAATTGCAATTAACAGGCCCGCTGTGGCGGTGGGAACGTCTGTCTCAGCGTCTTTGTATGCTGACGACTTCTGCCTCTACTATAGCTCCATTGTCATTGCAGCTGCTGAACGTCAGCTGCAGGGCGCTATCCGTAAGCTGCCGTCTTGGGGTGTAGTGCATGGCTTCCAGTTTTCGGCTGCCAAGACCTGCGTTATGCATTTCTGCCGGCGACGAACAGTTCACCCGGAGCCCCAGCTTTATCTTGCCAGCGAACTTCTTGCTGTGGTGGAGGCACATCGCTTTTTCAGCAGCTTAAGCAGATGTGTTGGTGGCATCTTAATGCTCTGCGATGCTTGAGCCACACCAGCTTGGGCACCGACCCCTCTACCCTCTTACCAGGCATTAATCCAGTCCCGTCTGGATTATGGGAGCCTGGCTTATGGTTCAGCATCCCCATGTGCATTGCGGGTGCTGGACCCAATCCTCCACAGTGGAATCTGACTTACCACTGATGCTTTCCAGACCAGCCCTGTGGACAGCATACTTGTGGAGGCAGGGGTCCCTCCATTGTGGTTACGGCGCCAATGTTTACTGGCCGCTTATGCTACACATGTCTGTAGTTTGCCCGAGCATCCTAATTATCATCTCCTGTTCCCGCAGTCGGTCGTCCATCTCCCAGAACGTCGGCCCCGGTCAGGTTGTACGATCGCAGTCTGTGTCAGAGAGCTTCTCTCTGGGCTTTGGGTTTTCCCTCTTCCACCTCCTTTCCGGGCCCCTCAGCATACACCCCCATGGTGTATGCCCCGCCCTTGCCTTCAGCTCGAATTGGCACAGGGCCCGAAGGACTCAGTCAATCCGGAGGCCTTCCGCCGCCACTTTCTTTCCATCCTCGCCATGTATCAGGGCTCTGGCATTGTTGACACTGATGGTTCAATGGTTGCTGGTCGTGTCGGTTATGCTCTGTCTCTAGGAGACCATTACGAACAATATTCATTGCTGGCTGGCTGCAGCATTTTCACTGCTGAGCTGGTTGCCATCTTTTGTGCCCTAGAGTATGTCCGCTCCTGCTCAGGTGAGTCCTTCGTTATCTGTAGCGACTCCCTGAGCAGTTTACAAGCTATCGACCAGTGCTTCCCTCGCTCTCGTCTGGTGATGGTTGTCCAGGAGTCCCTCCATATTCTTGCCCGCTGCGGTCGCTCTGTGGTCTTTGTGTGGACCCCGGGCAATGTTGGGATACCTGGCAATGAACATGTTGACAGCCTGGCCAAACAGGCCACCAGTAAACCATCTCTGGACATTGGCCTCCCGGAGACTGATTTGCGAGTGACCTTATGCCGCAAAGTTTTTGAACTTTGGGACGCTGAATGGTGCAATCTGCCCACACCCAATAAACTCCATGGTATCAAGGAGATGATGACTGTGTGGTGGTCATCCATGTGAGCCACTCGCAGAGACTCAGTTGTCCTTTGTCGGCTCCGCATTGGCCACATCCGGCTGACATATAGTTATTTACTGCATTGTGAGGACCCGCCTCTTTGTCGCTGTGGGGTGGCCTTGACGTTGGTCCACATTTTGTTGGCCTGTACAGTTTTATCTGTGGTCAGGCAGACATTTGCGCTGCCTGATACGCTCCCTGCCCCTTTAACAGATAACACTGCCATGACAGGCTTAGTTTTGCATTTTATTCAGGCAGGGGGCTTTTATCATTTAATCTAAGTGTTTGTCCTTTTATGTGTTGAGTCTGGCCTTTCACCTACAATTTTAGACTGAGTTTTTAATGTGTCTCTCGGTGGTTGGCCTTTCCCTTTTTGTCGGCCAACCACTGTCACTCTCTGTGTGATTTTAATTTCTTTTGTCTGGTCTCTGTCTAAGTCTTCCTTGACCTGTGTCATCTGTCGTCTTTTCCATTGTTCGTTTTTTTTCTTTATTCTGTGTGTGTGTTTGAAAGTTTGGAACAAGGGACCGATGACCGCAGCAGTCTGGTCCCTTTAAATCCCCCCAAACCAACCAAACAACTTATAACCACCCGGTAGTTTTTTTTTATGGCAATATCAGTTCCAGTGGGCAACTGAATGTCTTGTGGGGTTAAAATCCATTACTGCTGTTATCTTAGTGCTCATAATGAGATGACTTTCATTGAAGTTCAGCATTATTTCATTTGTAATACAGTTTCTTAGTATTTGTAGTTGCTCACGATCTCTATGCTTGTGCACAGTAGATGTAGCACCAGCATACGGAACTATTTTTGAATTTGGGATGCAGTATTTTAAGTCATTTACATAAATCAAGAAAAGAAGGCATCCCAGAACAGAGCCCTGGGTACCCTGTATTACGTATCAGCAATGTTAGATCTGTGTGTGCCACTCACCATTTTACCAGTAAAAATTGATTCCTGTTAGATAAGATTAGACCATGAAAAATTATCAGCATATTTACCCAGCCATTTTCCTAGAGTATTTACTATCTCTCTACAAGCAGTTGATAGAGATTAGCTAAAAAATATCTATACTCACAGATGGAGGTCTATCTATATCCAAAATTATGTTTTCTTTCCCATCTATAGTTTATTGCATAAAGTTCAGTGACACCTTCAACACTTAAAGAACTTACATCTTTGGGGCACTAATTATTACCACTTTTGGCAAATATTGAAACATCACCATAAGGCTTTATCTCCCTGCTGAAAGATAAGCAGATATTCTTTGTTAATGGGTGCATAATAAGCTTATTCTTTGGTATACCAGTGCTCAGTAATAACTGAAACATCTGGTTTATCAATACATGCCATGACGTCCAAATCATTGTACTTATTTCCTAGGATTGTAAAGTTTGGTGGATAATCTTGAAACTGTATTTGGATTGGTGGATCATATCTACAGATTTAATTCCAACCTGTGTATTAACTAAGTTTGCAGGTTGCATTGTCACCACATTTTTTTTTCTTTTTTTGCTTGAAGCCATAAATATCCTCATCTCATTAAGTAAAGCAGATGTACTTGTCAAACTAGTAAGAGGACACAAAAAGGCCATGCATGCAAAAAATAAAATAAAATAAATTAAAAGGACAGATTCCAAGTGTGTTCCTGGCATCTGAATGTAAAACTTATTTGTATTTGGAGATATTACTTATTTATCTCTTTCAACCAAAAACGTACGAAGTCTGTTAGTTTAGTGTCTTTAATGCATAATGCTAATTTCCTTTATCTCATCATAAACTTCTTCAATCTCTTCGTCATCTGTGGAGCTAGTTGGCATATAAACTTGTACTACTGTGGTAGTTGTGGACCTCATGTCTATCTTTGCTACAATATTGTGTTCACTATGCTGTTCATAGTAGCTTACTAGCACTCCTATTTTTTAATTCATTATTAAACCTGCTCCTGCATTACCCCTATTTGATTTTATATTTATAACCCTGTATTCACCTGACCAGAAGTCTTGTTCCTCCTGCCACTGAGCTTCACTAATTCCCACTATATCTAGCTTTAACCTATCCAATTCCCTTTTTAAATTTTCTAACCTACCTGCCCAATTAAGGGATCTGATATTCTATGCTCTGATCCATAGAGTGCCAGTTTTCTTTCTCCTGATAATGATGTCCTCCTGAATAGTCCCCATCAGGAGATCCAAATGGGGGACTATTTTACTTCCAGAATATTTTACCCAAGAGGATGCTATCATCATTTAACCATACAGCCCTCAGGAAAAATTAGGGCTTGCTTTTGGCCAATCATAGTACCAACACAGCAAGGCCATTTTGGTTAATATTACAAGGCCATATCAGTCAATCATCCAGACCATTGCCCCTGCAACTACTGAAAAGGCTGCATAAGTGCTCTCAAATTAGCCAAGATGTTGAAAGAAAACTGCAGTCATCCTGCAGGCACTTCATCATACCTTCCGTATTTGGCTCTATATAAACACACTAGGAAAAGTGCATGATACAAAGTTTTCTGTAACTGAAATGCTTTATATCACATAAAAGACAAAATCCGCCATTATACATACACCCACAACACACAAGCCATCACCACAGAAATGCTTGGCTCAAAGAATAGCCATGGTTTGAAAACTACCAGAGATATTGGCTAGCGTGAGACGCCATCATGATATGATATGACATCATGATTCCTCGGGGTCCGAGAGCCACATCACCTCAAGGTAGTTATTCCAACCTCCTTGGTGCAACTATATTTTATCCATAGACCATTTGTTATCTATGATTTTCATGTTGCTTATTGGATTTTGGTATTTTTATCACATCTCTTAATAAATGTATGCTGAGATAAAATGAAAATCAAGACATACTGCACATGTCAAGCAAGTTTTTGACTTTCCGCTTTATTTACTTATTTATTTATTGATGAGAATAAACCTTTTGTTGGGTATGATAAATCAGCATTGGATTTACTTCTTTGTGTTTAATTTTTGTCACTTTCAGAGTTCTTTTATTCTCCAAGAGTGTTGTTCCTTCTCTCCCACGGTCCACTTTCTTCCTTTTTCAGACCTATTTCTTTCCTGAAAGTCTGCCTTTTGTGTTGCTTCTCTAAAAAGTATTCTGTTATCTATTCAACATGCTCTTATTTCAGCCTTTTTTATGTCTTTTTCATTTCCGGTGAATCACATGGGTTCAGATTTGTAACTGTTCAGTAAGTTGAAGCCCGGCGTGCTTAGTCTGTCACTACCCATTCGGCATATGTGCCCATTGAACTAGTCTTCTTTTCCTCATTACGGGTTTCTGTTTTCTAATAGAACTCTGTGTTTTATCTTAATTTGTATTTTACATAACTATTACTTCTAGGTCCCAATATTTTCCTTAGAATTCCTCTTTCAACTATTTCCAGTTTTTCTATCTCCCCAAGCCTTGTTAGTTTAAATGTGTGGTTTTTTTTTTTTTTTTTTTTTTTTTTTTTTTTTTTTTTTTTTTGCTATAATGTTTTTTGTAATTTGAAATGCCCTTTCCATTTTATGCATTTTATGTAAGGTACTCTGCTTTCTATGGCTATCTTGCCTGTTTCATTGCTTGTTATCCATTTTCCTTGGTACTGTTATTTAAAACAGTTTGTTTTAGATATTGTGTTGTTATTAATTTTAAGATCTGGAGGGGCGTCATTGGTATTTCTCATGAAGTGTGTTTTTCCAAATGATATTTTTAACCTTGTTTTGCCTGCTTGTTTCTGTAGTTATGTGATTTGTTCTTTGCTGCTATCCAGTGAGTCAGTAACTAATGCCATATCAGCTGCAAAAGCCAGACAATCTATAGTGATTTTACTCAGGTTTCTCCATCATTTATCTACAATAATACTAGAGGCAAACTTATATGACATCACATACACTGATAATGTATACTTGGTACCGGTAATAACTGGTTGTAGTGTGTTACTTGTTTAACATACGATAGGTGTCTATTTTTTATGTTCATTTTTGCAGAATATACCATGGAATATCTACCACCACTTTCCAGCACTTCACATCCATACGTGCAGAGAATATTGTACATAGCAAAGGAGTACTGTGGTATAAGCATAGGTTACAGATAGATGACAGCAACTATTTCTCAATCCTTGCAAACCACAATATATGTATTCCAAGTTCATCACAAGATTATGACATCGCTTCTGGTTATGAATGCTAAAATTATAATATGTAACATTACTACTTTTAAATCCACATTACATGATTGGGGAATATCATGTTGTCACTCATGATTCACCTAGAGGATTAACATTTTTGAACACTTTGCAGAATATGTTATGACATCTTATGTATTTATATATTCCAGAATGGAAGTGTGGGTATTTACAAGCAGTGCCATGCTTTGTAATGAATATGTTGTAGTCTTGTGCCTTACTTACTAGCAACTCAACCACATACTGTAATGTTAAAGTATCTTATGTCAATATTTATCATCATTTTGCAGAATATGCTAACTGCGAATGTCAGTCTTCCAGTTGTGCTTAGGTAGTCACCAATGAATACTGTGTGGTTATCAAGTGGCCAACAGAAAAAAAGATCAGCAGCTGTAAGTTATCAGTTTTTGTGGATCATGAAAGCAGTGAGGATATAGTCAAGGCTGTTACAGATCTAAAAACAAGATGTGGTTCCCAGCAGGAGTTGCTAGCATACCCACCAGAATCTTACAGCTCTCCCTCCAAAATATTACCCACCCCATCATTCATTATGTAACTGCTCATTAGAGATGGGCATCTTTACTAATTAGCAAAAAGCATCTAAAGTTATTCCAATATTCAAAACTGGTGGCAAAGTTGAAGTGATTAACTGTCGCTCCATTACATTACCATCCTGTTTTTCAAAAGTATTGGAAAAAATGATGTATAAAAAGTTAATAAACTATATAAACAAAACTGGTTCTCAACATGGTTTCCAAAGTAAGAAATCAACGAAGACAGTAATCCATGAATCCATAACCACTGTTTTATTTTGATGAAAAACAGAAAACAACAGGTATATTTTTAGACTTAAATAAAGCTGTCAACATGTTAAGCCACAGAACTCTTCTAAATAAGCTTGAGTACTATGGCATTACAGGATTATGAAATGGGTATATTTGTTCATTTCTCAGTAACCCCAAGAAAAAAGTGAGCATTAGACATGTAGATGAAAAAGGAAGAATACCTGTCAGAGGAAGATCCAGCCACCTGTGTGGTACCTCAAGTGTTAGTAATGGGAACTGTTCTTTACCTGAAATATATTGTTGTTCTGAATGTCCATGTTGAATCAGACAAAATAATTCAATTTGCTGATGACACAAATATATTAGTAAAAACAGCAGCAATGATGATATTCAACATGAAGTAAACTCTGTTACAAATCAAGAAAGTAAATGGTCAACAATGAACCAGCTTATAATAAACAACAGGAAAATATTAGCATTAAATTTCCAATACTCTCAAAACACCACCCTGCATTATCCACATATCATCATCAATAAATAAATAAATAAAATAAATAAAGAAGTAACAACATTTCTTGGCATTTGAAATCAAAGTGACTTAAAATTGGACAAACATACTGAACACATTAATGCCAAGCAGAGTACAGGCTGCCATCTTTTAAGGTCTCTAAAAGAATACATAAATGAATAGGCTCCAATATCTGCATATTACACATATTTTAATGCACATCTAAAAAAATATGGACTCATATTCTGAAGGAATTGACCAGCAGTTTTGGGGACGATCAGACTCCCCCCCTCCCAAAGAGAGGGAGAGAGAGATGTAAACTGATATTTAAAATACTGAAAGTGCTACCACTAGCAATCATGTTTATTCTTGACACACTAATTTATATTAATAAATTTAATTGGAAATGATATCAGTCCTAGAAAAAAAAATGTGATTTTCATAATCACAACACCAGATTAAAAGGTAGCTTGCATTTATATAAAGCCCATACAAGTTTGTATCAGAAGGTTACATGCTACATGGAATAAAACTATTCAATAAGTTGCCAAATGATATACAGAGTGTTTGACTTAAAAGGGGCCCCATCTTTCATTAGTTTATATTGAATGAATATTGTTTTTGAAATGCATATATTGGAGATGGGTGAAATAGTGTTCATATTGTTGGTATGATTGAAGCTAGAGCAGAAGGGTTATTTTTTGCTTGCACGCTTAAGTTGAAAAAGTAATTGTTGAGGACTAGCTTTTGAACAAGGTTGTGAAATCATGTATGGTGTTTCTTAAACTGCACTTAACTGTCAAGGAATGTGTACTTGTGATTGAAACTTCTTCTGTGATGAAATCTTGTTATGTGAGATTTGTAGTTAATAGAATATTATTGTTATTGCCCAGATAAATTTTGTAAAAATATTGTAAACAACCATGAATGAGAAGTGTTTGAGCTGCCATAGGAAAGTCATTTCTGGGGTTCTGTGCAGCTGTTGCAGCAGATGGTTACATTGGGTTGAATGTAGTGGCATGGGAATCGGGGAAGTAAATGGGTCTCTTCCATGGTACTACAGATTATGTTCAAGGGATAGGAAAATATTGGAACAGAAAGGGAAGATTAGAGCCCTTCAGGCTGAACTGGATAGTGCTAGGGAGGAACTAATGAGGTTAAGGGGGAAGAATGGTGAAGACAGGTGGGAAATGGTAGCAAGGAACAGAGGCCACAGAAAGAGAACAGTATATGACAGTTTCATCATTGGCACAAACAATAGATTTGCCTTCCTACCTCAGTCAACTAAGGAAGAGGCTCAAGTATGTAGATGTAAGTGTATTCAGCACTCAAGAGACTTTCACTAGGACACCAACTGTTGCAAAAAAGTAGAAAGTAGGAGGAAAGTTCTGTTGTTAGGTAGTAGCCATGGAAGAGGTGTGGGCTGGATCTTGCAGGAAAAATTAGGTGACAGGTACCAGGACACAAGTATTTTCAAGTCCAGTGCACGTCTTAGCCAAGTGACAGAGGATGCAGGATCATTGTGCAAGGGTTTTACAAAGCTGGATCATGTTGTGATAGTGGGTGGAGCGGGAAACAGTATTGATAGGGATCAGGGCTACAATATTGAGCATGACCTTGTAAAAATAGCATCTGCAATGAACCATACAAATGTTGGCTTGGTTCCTGCTTTCATGCAGTATGATCGGCCCCAATTGAACAGCTCTGTCAGGAGGGTCAATATGGAGCTAGATCAGCTGCTTAGGGCGGCTACTTAGTCAGGCATAGGTTTGGTTCCTGTTGATGGTATTGATAGGTTGGACTTCACAAGACATGGCCTGCATCTCAATAGGAAAGGTAAGGTTAAACTGGATGGGATGATAGCAAAATCTTTAAGGGGGAGGGGGGGCACTGAAACTAAGATCAGTGTCCAATCATCATACATTGATTGAAATTAAGCTTAATGAGAACTTCAGAGGGGCAGGTACTAGAGATGTTAAAATATCACAAGATTCTCATAACAGTACAGTGAAAAATAATGTTAGTATGTCACAAGATTAACATAAAAGCACAGTGAAAAATAATGTTAGTATATTGCATCAGAATATCAGGGGGATTAAAAAACAAAGTAGATGAGCTTCTTGTTTGTTTAGAAGATTTAGAAACTAAGGGTGGCATAGGTCTACTATGCCTGTCTGAACATCATATAGTCACGGGTATGGAAATGGTAAATGTAGGTGGATATAAGCTTTCAGCACATGTAAGTAGAGACACTATGGAGAGAGGAGGAATTACATATGTTAAAATCTGTCATAGTGTGAGAAATTTGGAAACTCAAAAATTTTGCATAGAGCAACATATAGAAGCATGTGCATGTGTGCTTAAACTAAATAATGGCAATTTTAGCTGTGTATAGGTCCCCATTGGGAAATTTTGAACTAATTTTGAAAAACTCAGATTCTTTGTTGTGCTATCTGTCAGACTGAAGAAAGCAAATTATTGTTTGTGTGGATTTCTATGTAGATTTTCTGAAAGAGTCTGATGGAAAGCTTGACTTTGAAGTATTACTTGGTTCTTTCAATTTGACATCAGTTATTGATTTTCCTACTTGGGTGGTACTGGAAAGCAGCACACTGATAGATAAAGCTTTCATAGACCAAGATAATTTTAATCAAATTAAAACTTTTCCTGTTAAGAATGGTCTGTCTGATCATGATGCACAACTAGTTACAGTATGAGATATAGCTCCATACATTAATGCAAAACAGTCCTCCAAAATAGTGCATTCAATTAACGATTTAACAATTCAAAATTTTAGGGAAAGCTTGCAACAGTTAGACTGGGATAAAGTGTACAGGGAACATGATGCTAATTTAAAATTTAACCTATATCATGATACCTTTGTGAGTAAATTTGAAAACAGTTTCCCTAAGAAAACAGTGAAATATAATTGTAAGAAATCATGTAAAAAGCCATGGCTTACTAAAGGGATAATAATATCTTGGAAACAGAAAAGGAAAATGTATCTTTTAGCTAGAAGGAGTAATGACTCCAAAATAGTGAAACATTATAAAAACTGCTGCACTGTATTAAGAAAAGTTATTAAAAAGTCCAGAAGTATGTGCATTATGTCTGAGATTAGCACATCTGATAATAAAATTAAGACAATTTGGAAAATTAATAAAAGGGAAACAGGGCAACTGACAGCACAAGAAGACTGTATTTCTATCAAAAACAATGAAAAGTTTGTTAACAAGAAGTCAGAAGTAGAAAACATTTTAATAGCCATTTTAAATGTTGTAGAGAAAATAGGATCCAGCTATTCATTAGAAAATGCAAGGCAGTATACGGAAGAGGCAGTTTCTATGCAATTTGATAAAATTGAAATTCAACCCACCTCTCCTACTGAAATTAGGAAAATAATAAATTCACTCAAAAGTAAAAGCTCACATGGAATTGATGGCATTTCCAACAGAGTGCTAAAAGCTTGTTCTCAACAACTCAGCCACAAAAGTAGTAGCTCACTGAAACAGAGAATTTTTCCAGATAGACTGAAATACACTATTGTTAAACCATTGCATAAAAAAGGAGATAGGACAGATGCTAACAGTTACTGCCCAATCTTACTTCTGATAGCTTTATCCAAAATTCTTGAAAAAGTAATGTATTCAAGAGTAGTATCACATATTTGTAAAAATGAAATACTAACAAAATGTCAATTTGGTTTTGAGAAAGACTTTTCAACAGAAAATGCTATACATGCTTTCACTGATCACATATTAAATGCATTGAATAACTGAACATCACCCATTGGGATATTTTGAGATCCCTCAAAAGCTTTTGATTGTGTGAATAATGAAATTCTTCTAGATAAGCTTAAGACTTGTAGTATGAGTGGGACAGTGCACATATGGTTTGATTCATACTTAACTGGAAAAATGCAGAAGGTTGAAATTAACAGTACAGATAGACTGCAAAAATCAGCAGAGTCCTCTAACTGGGGAAGTATCAAGAATGGTGTCACACAGGGTTCAGTCTTGGGTCCCTTATTGTTCTTATTATGTATTAACGACTTGCCACTCTATTTTCATTAAGATGCAAAACTAGTTCTTTTTACTGATGATACAAGTATAGTAATCACACCCAACAATGCAGAATCACCTGAGCAAATTGAAATAATGTCTTTCAGAAAATTATTAAGTGGTTCTCTGCAAATGGACTCTCATTAAATTTTGAGAAAACACATTACATACAATTCTGTACAGTAAATGGCATAACACCACTGATAAATCTAGGTTACAAACAGAAGTCCGTTGCTAATGCAGAATACTCAAAATTTCTGGGCGTGTGCACTGATGAGAAATTGATTTGGAAGAAACACATTGATGATCTGCTGAAATGGTTAGGTTCAGCTATTTATGCTATTAGGGTTATTGCAAATTTTGGTGATATACATATCAGTAAATTAGCCTACTGTACCTATTTTCATTCACTGCTTTCATATGGCATCATTTTGGGGTGATTCATCATTAAGAGAGAAATTACTCATTGCACAAAAGCGTGTAATCAGAATAATAGCTGGAGCCTACCCAAGATCACCTTCCAGACATTTATTTAAGGAACTCGGGATATTTACAGTACCTTTGCAATACGTATATTCACTTATGAAATTTGTCATTAATAACCCATCCCAATTCAAAAATAACAGCAAAGTGCATAGCTGCAACACTATAAGAAAGGATGATCTTCACTATTCTGGATTAAATCTCACTTTGGCACAGAAAGGAGCGGATTATGCTGCCACAAAAATCTTTGGTCATTTACCAAATAGTATTAAAAGTCTGACAGATAGCCAACAAACATTTAAAAGCAAATTAAAATAATTTCTGAATTACATCTCCTTCTACTCAATAGATGAATTCGTAAATATAACGTAGTAACTGTAAAAAATAAAAAATAAAAATAAAAAAAGAAAAAAGAAAAAAATTAGTTAATTATTTTGTGTAAAGAAAACTTATGTTAAAGTGACATATTCCACATCATTACAAAATGTCACATTCATGACCTATGGAACAAAGATTAATTTGTGTGTGTGTGTGTGTGTAAGATTAATTTGTGTGTGTGTGTGTGTGTGTGTGTGTGTGTGTGTGTGTGTGTGTGTGTGTGTGTCAGTGAAAGTTCATGGAGAAATCTGAAAAGGAAGCACCAGTGGAAAGTGTTATTTAGAAATTTCGTGAAACAAGTTCAGTGTTCAACAAGAAAGGTGTTAGACAAAGGTCTGTTTTCATGATCCAGGTCATTAAGGATATTAAAGCAGCAGTTACAACATTTCCCTGTATATCTTTGTGTAAAGTAAGCCAGGGAAAGAATATTTCAATTGGTTCAGCCCACATTGCAGTGAGAAGAATACTGAAATGTTATGCATTCCACATGGAGGTTTTCCATGAGCTCAATAATGCTGATTATGTCAGAATTGTTCACTGCTGTCAATGGTTCAGGACCTTTATTAGAGGGAACATCGTCATTTTAGAACAAGAGTTTTTAACAAACAAAGCTTGGTTTCGTCTTGTTGGGTATGTTAATAGCCAGAACTACCAGACCTGGGGTACTGCCACCCCCTACACTTTCACTGAGTCTCCCCTACACCCACAAAAATTGGTGTCTGAAGTGTTATTTCAATGTGATGAACAACAGGAATTTTTTAAAACATCTGTGGATGCTGCCATCCATAAAGACATTATCCAACAATTCATATCCTTAGCGCAAGAGGATAAGTGTGACTGCTGCTGCAGCTTGTCAGCACTACATGCCATGGAGCTTGCTCTACTAAGGAGATACTACAGAATTTTTTTGGTGAAAGAATCATTTCAACACGATTGTGCCCACCATGATCTTAGTAGTCCAGACTTCTTTCTGATGGGCTACTTAAAAGATATTGTTTACAGCAGCAATCCACATACCCTGCAGGAATTAAAGACAAATATCACAAAAGCCATCAACAAAATTGACATTGTAAGGCTAACAAGAGTAGCCAGGAGCATAGTCAACTGTGTCCACAAGTGCATAGAAATGGATGGACAACACTTCAAACACATGCTGCAATTTATACTAACTTAATATGTAAGTCTGCCAATAAAAATATTTCTTATAGAATAAAATAAGTCACGTAACCTCTTTTAAGCTGAACACACTGTAAAATATACAGGGTGGTCCATTGATAGTTACCGGGCCAAATATCTCATAAAATAAGCATCAAACGAAAAAACTACAAGAACGAAACTCATCTAGCTTGAAGGGGGAAACCAGATGGCGCTATGGTTGGCCCGCTAGATGGCGCTGTCATAGGTCAAACGGATATCAACTGCGTTTTTTTAAATAGGAACTCCCATTTTTTATTACATATTCGTGTAGTACATAAAGAAATATGAATGTTTTAGTTGGACCACTTTTTTTGATTTGTGATAGATGGTGCTGTAATAGTCACAAATGTATGAGTATGTGGTATCATGTAACATTCCGCTAGTGCGGACAGTATTTGCTTTGTGATAGATTACCCGTGTTAAAATGGACTGTTTACCAATTGCGGAAAAGGTTGATATTGTGTTGATGTATGGCTATTGTGATCAAAATGCCCAATGGGCATGTGCTATGTATGTACGCTGCTCGGTATCCTAGATGACATCATCCAAGTGTCCAGACCGTTCCCCGGATAGTTACATTATTGTAGGAAACAGGAAGTGTTCAGCCACATGTGAAATGTCAACCGTGGCCTGCAACAAATGATGATGCCCAAGTATGTGTTTTAGCTGCTGTCACAGCTAATCTGCACATCAGTAGCAGACAAAGTGCTCGAGAATCGGGAATCTCAAAAACATTGGTGTTGAGAATGCTACATCAACATCGATTGCACCCGTGCCATATTTCTATGCACCAGGAATTGCGTGGCGACAACTTCAAATGTTGTGTACAGTTCTGCTACTGGGCACAAGAGAAATTACGGGATGTTCGATTTAGCAACGAAGCATCATTCACCAACAGCGGTAATGTAAACCGACATAATATGCACTATTAGGCAACGGAAAATCCATGATGGCTGCGGCAAGTGTTACATCAGCGA
Source organism: Schistocerca serialis cubense (assembly GCF_023864345.2). Classification (NCBI taxonomy): domain Eukaryota; kingdom Metazoa; phylum Arthropoda; class Insecta; order Orthoptera; family Acrididae; genus Schistocerca; species Schistocerca serialis. Next base: position 731,511,539 of record NC_064640.1, on the reverse strand, counting down.
CCTTGGCGGGTTAATGTATGGTGCGGCATTATGGGAGGAAGGATAATTGGCCCCCATTTTATCGATGGCAATCTAAATGGTGCAATGTATGCTGATTTCATATGTAATGTTCTACCGATGTTACTACAAGATGTTTCACTGCATGATAGAATGATGATGTACTTCCAACATGATGGATGTCCGGCAAAAAGCTCACGTGCGGTTGAAGTGGTATTGAATAGCATATTTCATGACAGGTGGATTGGTCGTTGAAGCACCATACGTTCACCGGATCTGACGTCCTTGGATTTCTTTCAGTGGGGAAAGTTAAAGGATATTTGCTATCGTGAACCACTGACAACCCCTGACAACATGCATCAATGCATTGTCAATGCATGTGCGAACATTAGGGAAGGCGAACTACTCGCTGTTGAGAGGAATGTCATTAGATGTATTGCTAAATGCACTGAGGTTGATGGACATCATTTTGAGCATTTATTGCATTAATGTGGTATTTACAGGTAATCACGCTGTAACAGGATGCATTCTCAGAAATGATAAGTTCACAAAGTTACATGTATCACATGGCACAACCAAAATAAAATGTTCAAACGTATCTACATTCTGTATTTTAATTTAAAAAACCTTCCTGTTACCAACTGTTCATCTAAAATTGTGAGCCATATGTTTGTGGCTATTACAGCGCCATCTATCACAAAGCAAAAAAAGTGGTCCAACTAAAACATTCATATTTCTTTACATACTACATGAATATGTAATAAAAAATAGGGGTTTCTATTTTTAAAAAAACGCAGTTTATATCAGTTTGACCTATGGCAGCACCATCTAGCGGGCCAACCATAGCGCCATCTGGTTTCCCCCTTCAAGCTAGACAATTTTTGTTCTTTGTAGTTTTTCATTTGACACTTATTTCATGAGATATTTGGCCCAGTCATGATCAATGGACCACCCTGTATACTAGAAGTTAATGCTTTTGAAAGATCTGTTTGAGAATATGTACAGCCCAATTGCTTCTTTTCAGTAATTGAATACTTGAACTGCAATAACTGTATAGATCTGCAACTTTTGTAATGTATAACATGTAGAACTATATATAATCTTGAAAACTGTTATCTGTAATGACTAGACGTAAGTCCAATATCATCTTGCACGTCATACTACATATGATCAAAGGACTAAATAAATAAACACAGAAGACATTTGACTGTTGCACATTGCACATATATATTTGAGAAATATTGAGATAATATAAATCATTTATAGTGTGAAAGCTTTGCATTCAGACTGTTGTATTGAGGATCTTCAATCCTTTTCTGCTGTGTTGAAGCCATAATCTGAGGATAAACATACAACCATATGCATTTAGATTTTATGTTATACAGAATAACCTCACCTTAATAGTCAAGATATGCCATTGTAGAGGTTTCAAATGTGATGCTGACATTGATGACAACAGCAGCTCAGTATTCAGAAACAGCAGCTTTATACCAGGTAGACCATCACTTTGCTGTAGTGTAGCTATTCACCAACTGCATTTTGTGATTTGGTAGTTAAAGTATGTTCTGTAGGCTGTTATCTGTTATTCATAGTAATAGTTTTAAGTCCTGCAGCACGCTTGTTGTCGAGCCTTGTTTTTTTGTGCATGTGACTTTGGAATAGTATGGAGAAAACAAATAGGTAAAATATTGTAAATATCAATGTGTACTATGTGAAAATACTCCAGTTTGCCATTGTTTATTATACTAAGGCAATGTTATAGTGACACCACACTAATAAAGTGAGGATAATATGGACACGATACACATTTCTTGCTAAATGATGCATAGCAGCATTTCCTAAACATTCAAGTATCTTATTTTATGTATGTGTTTTGGAATACTGGGCCGTGGTCATGATTTGTAATGCTTACAGAAAATTACATGACATCATTAGATTCTGATATAAGTTATTGCTATGTGAGAGACATCAGCAACCATGTAGGCAAGGTTCTGTATCACGCAGGAATGAGACCTACATATCAGAGTGGTCGCAAGATTTGTTGACACTCACTAAGGATCCCGTGAATGCTCTCCTCATTGCACATGTGTATGAACTTTGGTGTGAATGCCACAAAATCTATGTTGGTGAAACCAGGAGACCCATTAACACTCCCATTTTCTAGCATGAAAGTTACATATGACTGGGACAGATTAACAAGTCAGCTGAAGTGGAACATCATTAGCAATGCGGCCATCCTACCAAGTTTCAAGAACCTTGCGTGCTTCCTCACCAGCTGTGTTTGCAGCAATGGAAAATAAGCGAGGCTACTGAAATAATTAAACATACTAACAACATGAACAGAGAGTACGGTTACAAGTTACCTGGGGTCTGGCTGCCAGCAATTCCAGCCCAGTGGATCATGTGTGTTCACTGGCCAGCGGCACCATTTGGCTGGGGTTTGGCAGTGTAGACAGCAACCGTGAGAGAACTGCCATGCAGCCATAAAACCTCACTGCAGGAAAACACCATTCCCTGGAAACAAGCTGCCGATTTGCTATTGCATTCCAACCACCAACAAGGGTTGCTGACCAATCATTACCAGAGTGGCACAGGTAACAGAAAACTGATACAGTCATCTCTACTAGAGTTGCCTTCCAGCATAGGCAATAGTGTACCATACAGCCACTGCCATAACAATTTCTTTAAATTGTCCAATGACATCACAGATATGAGACATTGGTAGCCACTAGATAACTGAAAATAACAGTATGTAAAGAAAGACATTCACCAGTATACAGCAGTGAACCACCCGGAAGAGGACTGCCGCAACTCATTTGAAATATCGGCAAGTTAGCTGTTTTAGTAGTTACAATGTTGAGGCCCAATACCCAAAATTATTTTATCCAAAACACAGTAATTCTGTTGATAGGACAACATGCTTGGTTTTACACACACTAGTAATGTAGGGGTGATGCAGATGTGACATGTAGCAGGAGTTTATTTGTTTAAATATTGTGTTGTGGTAGGTTAATTGTACTTAAGGATCTTTTTAAGTCTGCCAGAGAGCACTGATTAGATTAGATTAGATTAGATTAGATTAATACTAGTTCCATGGATCATGAATACGATATTTCGTAATGATGTGGAACGAGTCGAATTTTCCAATACATGATATAATTAGGTTAATTTAACAACATACTTAAGTTAATATAACAACTTTCTTTTTTTTTTTTTTTTTTTTTTCCACTTACTGGTTTACACACACCAGTAAACATATCTCATATTAATGTTTGGACACTTGGATCATATACAGTTTATGTGATTTGCATCTTGCTAAAATGGAAGCATATTGTTGAATAACTACACTGCTGCACAGTGTGAAAAAGAAAACTGCAGTAGTCACCAAGAGACCAGCTGAGACTTTCATAATCTTATCTGGGGAGCAGGCACACTGCTGACGCATGTGTGTGCGGTACTTCAGTAGCGAGCCGAGGACGCATTATGCTGTGGCGTCGATCCATGGATCGATAGGCCAGAACATCATTTGTGTACTATGTCTTCGAGTTGAGCTTTGTTTTGTATACTTCCGGGACCTCAGTTCCAACCTAGTCTTCAACTTGTACGTTTGTCGTGTAATAAAAGTATTGATGATTAGAAGAGAGAACTGTGTCATTACCTTACCACTTTGATATCTCCTTCAGTGGTGACCCCGAAGTTCGAATAATCCGACAAACCGAGTACAAAGTGACTACCACACCGGCTTCCACGTTCCGCATCAACCTTTGTCCACTACACAATGGCCTTCTACAACACGCCACTGCCGCCCGGTTTTCACAAGCAACAGCAACTAAATTCAAGCGCACCAGCCGTAGTCAGTGCCCAACATGAATTTCCGCAGTCCTATAGCCTCGAGAACCCAGGGACCTCGTCAGGTGCAGTGGTTCTGAACATGACGCCAGCGGTCTCCAACTCCAGCTTTGTTAGCCCTGAAGTGCTTCAGTTTTCACCGCACAGCAGTACAAGAAACCACTACACACTGATACCGAACTTTAATGCAAGTACTGTAAATAGTGGGGAGCATAGTTTTCATATTGTGCCACAACAGGACACCTTTTTGAATGTGCAAGCTCCACATGTGTATCACTCCACGCCAGTTGAACACTATGTGAATGACATTCGCCAGCCTGTTACTCCGAGTGTTCATCAGTGCAGTAATCTGAGCGCGTCACGTTCCACCAAGCTCATCAGTGATTCTGTGAGGGACAATTTCGCTGCAGATGTGGAGGACCAGTTGCATAATAACCTGTCAAGCAACTGCCGTGACCACTTTGACCTTCCGTCGCAACAACCGGTCCTGCTTCACTACACGCTGGGCTTCCTGCTAACAGATTTCGCTTCCCCTCCAGCTACCATGAAAACAGCCGGCACGTCTGCTTCCTCTCTACCGCCCTCACGACGCAGAGTTAACTTTGACTTGCCTACTCCAGCGTCTGTGAGCAGCAGCCCGCATTCTTCGAGCACCAGTTCGTCGAATCTACCAAAACTTCTGGCATTCGAACATGCTCACCCGGAATTCTGGTTCAACCTGGTCGAGCAAACTTTCAGTGTCTGTGCACTTGATGACAATGCCCGTTTCACATGCCTCACGAACCACCTCCACGACCGTGTCGACTTAATTTATGACCTGGTTAAGTCACCTCCTCTGAACGAGAAGTATGCTGCAGCTAAACAAGCAGTACTGGAACGTGTCTCCAAGACAAGAAGAGAAAACGTTCGACAGCTTGTCTATGAAGAACGCCTTGGCGACAGATCTCTGTCCCAGCTGTGGCGATGCCTTCGACTTCTCACCGATGAATGTGACATGCCAGACGCCATGCTCACTGAGATTTGGGCAGAAAAGCTGCATCTGTCTGTTCAAACGGCCATCTCTGCCTATAAAGATAGACCAAATAGCGAATGCTTGCACGCCACCGGCTGAGCTTACTCCGCTCTACTACGTGAACGCCTTGCCCAGCAGTCCGGCAGCTACGCCAGTTTTCAACCACAACCAGGGCCCCAACGTGGACGTCCCACTAAAACTAAGTCTGTCAACAACAGCATATCTGACTCTGTGGAAGATTCTGGGCTGCCTCCATCTGACCACTCGCAGGAGCAGACACTCACCCATAAATACTGTTTCTTCCATGCAAAATTAGGGGAACAAGCACGAAATTGTAAACCGCCGTGCTCCTACCCAAACTTCATCTGCAGGTAGGCAGCGGTGCCACCTCCTGCGACGTAAACAACAGGCGCTGTATCACGCTCCATTCTGTGTCCAACACTAATGCTTCGAATGGACGAGTCTACATCCGCAACTTCAACTCTGGCATAAACTTTCTCATCGACAAGGGTGCAGATGTTTCCCTACTTCCATCTCGAATTGCTGTCGAAAAGATCATACTACACAAAACTGTCCTACATGCTGTAAACTCATCTAGTTTGTCATGCTTAGGTTCTACTTCATATGCAGTGTCCCTCTCGCCTGAGTGCAACCTGAAGTGGTCCTTCCTGGTGGCTGACATCAACGATCCCATTTTGGGCATCGACTTTCTACGACACCACAAACTGTGGCCTGACCTCATCAAGAATACAGTGTTCTACCACCCTACGCAGGAACACATCCCGTGTGCTTCGTTGAGTGTCAATAGTACTGCTAAACAGGTCCACCTTGCTAGGAAGTGTAATAACCCCTCCTCCAAGCTCTTGTCATGGACCAATAACTGGCTCATGGAGCGTGTCGATACTACACACCTGTGCTTGGAACAACTTGAGCTACACCATCGCCCCAACAACTTAAGTAATGAGTTATCTTCGGCACGGCAGCAACTTGCAGCAGACGACGCCTCGGCAATACACAAGGTTAGTCGGTGCCACTACAGAGTTCTTGGGCCCGAGTGCATTTGTGACTTCGTGCCACATAAACTGTACAGTGTCCACGCTCCCGCCAGCTCTAACTGTGTTAATTCGAGCGCACATTCATCCCCCTCCTCGCTTGGGCAGCTAACTTCCCAGGTGCAGGTTAATGTTTTTGATTTACCGCCGTCAGCTGTTTATTCGCGCACCGCCCTCACCGAGCTACGGTTTCCCCACCCCACCGGCTCAGCATACCTCTCTGTTAGCAGGCGCCACTTACAAGCTGTCTACCCACATTCATCCTAATGACATTTGTGGTTTGTCTGTCGTCGTTAGTGGTGATACCACATTAGTGCTGCTTGCGTGTGACAATTCGTGTAACTCGTTAGGTGGTATGTCACAACGTGTAGTGCAATGTTTCAAAATCTCTCGAAGTGCTACGTGTGGCAACCTACATGCTTACATTAGGCCAAGTGGAAAGGTGATCATTAGGTTCCCTGCCGATGACACCATTCCACACCAGCATCCTTACAATCATTCATTTCTGAAATATTTAGCTAGATATTACTTTCTATACTCCTTAAATTTGGCTTGAATCATATTCAGGCCTACAGGAGCCACATAATACATAGGAACTTAATCCTTAAATTCCCTTTTAGTGATTTTATAGTTAAAAGCTCAACACATCCCACTTTTGGCACTGGATGAATACAGGTATTTATACACTGTTCTGGTTGCCCCATATTTACACTATGCCTGGATACATATTCTACAAAATCATAGAATGCAGCTCCAAAATATCAACACCAATGGCTTAGTCTCTTCAAAGTAATCATTAATACACAGCATAGATCATTCAAATTCACAACATCAGAATGTTTTATGTAAATGTATGTGTCCCTAATAATTCAGGTACAGCTTCTCTATATGTATCAACTACTGAAACTTTACTCCCAAACATATGGATGTTGATATGTATATGGGATGGATCATACTCCACCACCATATTATTCGCTGTATGCTCTATCATACTGCACAGATGATGACGATGATGATGAGTCCCATACTTCTTTACAGAGCGTAGGGGAGAGACGCGGGAGACCCGCGCCACCTTACTAGGCAAGGTCCTAGTGGAGATGGTTTGCCATTGCCTTCCTCCGACCGTAATGGAGATGAATGATGATGATGAAGACGACACAACACCCAGTCATCTTGAGGCAGGAAAAATCCCTGACCCCGACGGGAATCAAACCTGGGACCCCGTGCTCGGGAAGCGAGAATGCTACTGTGAGACCATGAGTTGTGGACACATAGATACATAGATACATAGACACATAGATAGTCCCATTCATATCACAAATACTGCACTGAAATCAAAATGTGTTGAATGTTTTCTACTTAAATTACTAGATCAGAGTCACTGTCAGGTGTTAGGCCAACATTCACACATTTTAGAGCCAGTGGCAGTCAAATTATATGTACTGGCAAATAGCAGTGTTCTGCTGGCACTTAACTGAGATTCAGCGATTTGAGGAAGTTCCAGTAGTGTCAAGTGTGGTGGTGGTGGTGGTGGTGGTGGTGGTAGCAGGTCTGATAAATCTGGAAGACTGACTATGGACTCCTGTTTATATAGTGGTGTAGGCAACACTTGCAGTTCTGCTAGTTCTAGATCAGTTACTTATTGCATTGCTGGGAAAAATAACAAAACATAAGTATAGAGAAGTATATTAACAACAGCATTATTATTAATAACTGACAGACATATACTTACTTTCAAACAAAACAGTCTACCTATGTTTTTATTCTGGCCACGGGCAGGGGCTGGACCCTGCTAATAGCACTTTATCCTTTAACTATGATGTACAGACCTGGAATGAGAGGCAATTGGGTTTTAAGAAGGGGAGAGAGGGAAACTCTGTTCCTATTGGCTGAGAGCATCTTTCATTTACATGGACTGATGTTGAACACAAATCAATTTACGTTGGTTCTATTACAGCTGGATTTGAGTGTTATCGAGCTTTTGGGTGAGGTTTTCCACCAACAGCCATATGTTGTTTTTAAAGAGGCAGTGCTCCACCACTTTATGTTACCACCAGAGTAGCAACTACACAGAATTATTGAAAGTGATCCTTTTACCAGTGGTTCTTCCTCATAAGTACATTGTTTACTGCAAATGCTGGTGACCTGTAAGCTCCTATCTAACTAGAGGATGAAGATTTTTTGTTTACAAACATTGCCCAAAATGTTAGTTCTATTCTATCCATCTTCACGGAGCGTCCTAGTGATGATTTGGTGCACAAGACACATGCTATCGCCATTGCATGTACGGGCAATAATTCTTGTGCAGCAGTTGAAGAGGTTATGCTGTGAGGCACAAAACTTCACATTCTGACACTTGCAGTGGCAAGGAGGCTGGACTCATGCATTGCTTTGCCACAAACGGAAGTGCTGGGGAAAGAGCCATGTATGAACAAGTTAGCTACGATGAATGCCAGGCTACAGAGACAGGAAGATAACAACCATTTTCAAGCCTTTAATAGTAAATGACAGAATTTAAAATATTGTTGGCCTATTGATGCTTAGGTGAGGCAGAAAGACAATGCACAAGCCCATGTCTCTACCCAAACTCAACTGATGAATGCCAATAGGCACACGCAGTCATGCAGGCCACTCAAAACGTTTGAAGTGCAGCAGAAATGCAATACTGTCAGCAGTTGCAGGCTCATCTTGACTATTTGTAAAGGACAGGAAATCCAGTGACCTATTCTTAATTGATGCTGGGTCTGAGACAAGTGTGCATCCAAAGAGGCACATGTGCACCACTCCTCTATGACAGTTCCACTTCCCAGAGCTGCTAATAATTCGGCAGTTGAGACATTTGTAGCTAAAGAGATAGTCAGTAACAACACATGGACACTTATTCTTTTGCATATCAACAAATCTCTGTATGCACATATGGAAAACACAACAAAGGCAAAATTAGCTCAGGACACCCTAGAAAAATTGTTTGCTGATAAGAATAAAACCAGATGAATGGATCACTGGGATGCTAGGTGGGACACCTTATTATCTGCTTGTAAAGGAAATGGTCAGAATTAGGTTGCCCATATTCTGGATTTAGTCAAAAAAACTATGCAGCATGGGCAAGCCAGTTGATAATGGACTAATTATACACATTCTGTCAAGAGGTTTACCAAAAGTTTATCTGCCTTATTGGATGGGCATAGAATCCAGTACAGCAGATGAAAATTTCACACTGGAAAACACGAAATAAAAGCTGCTAAATGGAAGTGTGAAAGAATAGTTCAACTTGGACAAAGATGGTGGCGAGTGTGCTTCAGTCACAAAGGACTGTAAGAAATCAGAGCAGCAGTTTTCCAAAGACAAGTCACAAAGGACTGTAAGAAATCAGAGCAGCAGTTTTCCAAAGACAAGAAATTAAAAAAATAAAATGTTTCAATCGCCTAAATTATGGTCAATTCAGATCATCAAAGAAGGTTCAAAAACGGATCAAATGGCTCAGAGCACTATGGGACTTAACTTCTGAGGTCATCAGTCCCCTAGATCGTAGAACTACTTAAACCTAACTAACCTACGGACATCACACACATCCATGCCCGAGGCAGGACTCAAACCTGCAACTGTAGCGGTCATGCTGTTTTAGACTGTAGCGCCTAGAACTGCTCGGCCACCCCAGCTGGCGCATACTCGAAGAAGGATTCCAAGGAAGTTAACAAGTCATTGTTTTGTGCACTGTGTGTCAGATTTCAACGAGAAAGAGTGGATCGCTGACTTGACTTCAAGAAAGGTGTGGTTTCAAGATTTTGTGCCAGAAAACTGCAAACAAAAAATTGTAATGTGCTGATAATGTTTAACTAGTAAGTGAAGGGAAAGGAAATTCTATTGTCAGTTATGTTATTCTTGTCCCTGGCTTTTCCCAGAAATTTTTGTCAGTGTCTCCTTTGGTTAAGAGAGGCGTAAATATTGTTTTTGACAATAATACATGTAAGATGCTCATAAGGGGTGAGCTACTTTGTAGTTGATTGGAGTCCATGAACAAAGAAGGTGGCTTACAAAACACTCGTTCGACCTATACTTGAGTATTGCTTATCAGAGTGGGATCCGTGCCAGATCGGGTTGACGGAGGAGATAGAGAAGATCCAAAGAAGAGTGGCGCGTTTCGTCACAGGGTTATTTGGTAACCGTGATAGGGTTACGCAGATGTTTAACAAACACAAGTGGCAGACTCTGCAAGAGAGGCTCTCTGCATCGCGGTGTAGCTTGCTCGCCAGGTTTCGAGAGGGTGCGTTTCTGGATGAGGTATCGAATATATTGCTTCCCCCTACTCATACCTCCCGAGGAGATCACGAATGTAAAATTAGAGAGATTAGAGCGCGCACGGAGGCTTTCAGACAGTCGTTCTTCCCACGAACCATATGCGACTGGAACAGGAAAGGGAGGTAATGACAGTGGCACGTAAAGTGCCCTCCGCCACACACCGTTGGGTGGCTTGCGGAGTATAAATGTAGATGTAGAAGTAGTCAAATGGCATCTATTAACTAAAAATGTTCAGCCTCTGTCAGTTGAGCATGCTCTGGCTGTTAGTAAATTTAGTAACTTGGAACACTTAGGATAGAGTACACTTGGTCATGTCAGAGTTGACACAGGACTTAAGTCATGTTTATGGAGTGGAGGCATCAAGTTGAAATGTTGTCCTTCTGACTTCTTGATAAGTGTAACTCATGTGTGCTTGACAATAATATTTTTTTTTTTACCATTTAAAAGTATTTGGTTGTCGAGCCCTTATATCAAAATATAAGAGATTAGGAGACCAAGACTAACAGACTTACTTTTTTCGGTTATGGTGAAATGACCAAAAGTTACAGACTAACTGATCCACAGAGTCCCTAGAAAATAGTCAAAGGCAGAAATATTGTTTTTCCGGACGATACCAGGTCATCAGCTCAATGTAAAGATTACTGTGTGTTTTGGACAAGTGAATGGCTTGCTGGATGGGGTGAGTCAGAGGAAGTATTGGAAGTCATCAATGGTGGGAGTGATACTGCAGACACTGATCAAGACCTGGACTGTACCCAAGGTGCTAAGTCACTGGCAGCCACAGAGAAGACTGAGATGGTGCTGATGGACCCCAATGCTCAGAAGATGATGGACAAATCAGAAGGTCAGTTCACATAGGCAAACTCAAGGAGTACCCACATTATTTCACCTATTTGTAAGTGATTCTTCTAGTTCAGGAGAAGATACTTTCAACCTGGGAAATGCCATGTTAAGGAGTGGCAGTAAAGAACGGATAAAGACCATGGAAGAGGAAATAAAGTGAGTCCAGAACAATGGTGGATCCACCAAAGAGTGGAGGTATAGAAAACAAATGTGTAAGTAAGTTGAAAAGGGGTGCAGATTGCGCAGCACGCTATCATGCTAGACTTGCTGCTAAAGGGATTTACTCAAATGTTTGGTATAGATTATGATGAAACATTTTCATCATTTGTAAGCTAAAGTACTCTTAGATCTCCCCGCAGTTTAGCTGTAAAGCCTGATCTTAAAATTAATCATTTTTATCCTAAAACTCTTCTCACAAAACAACCAAATGGTTTTGTATGAAAAGGTAATAAAATATCTGAGATCACCTATGGTTTAAAATGGTCAGCTAGACAGTGGAATGAAAAGGCAAAAAGTGTACTTTTAGACCTAGCTAATGTGAATACTCATAAAAGTTGTTCATTCATTTAATGGTCAGGTAAAAATCTTAAAATTCTTGCTTTGCATCATGATGGTTTTTATGTCTTTTGTGATAACACTTTGATGAAAAACAAACTGTTATCAAGACTTAACTGAGCATTTTGAAGTTAATGTTGTAGATGGAGCAAAGTCCCCTCTAGGAATGAGTATAACTATAAACTAGGAAGCAAGTATTCTAGTTTAAAACTTGACAAAGAGTGTTATATCGCAAATGCTTCCATATCTTTGATTGCATTCCCATGGGAACATCAAGAAAGGCTGTATTAAAGCTTTGGGGTGTGCAGGGTGATTAGGTTTAAGTGCCATTTCAGGGATATTTGTTGTATATCAACACATTTTGTGCAGCAAATATTTTAAGACAATATATCTGTCAGTTCAATAATGTGCATTTGGGCGCAGCAAATGAGTAGGCCTACTTCATTATCTGAAGGGATCAAAATTATGTTCAGATGTTTCATCAAACCTGAGAAAATTTCAGTTTTTTCCAAAATATTTAGCAGGATATGCTTTTCACTAGTAGAAATAGTATGTACTACAAAACACTATATGCTATAGGTACCATAAATGTATTTTGAAAGACCTTTTGTTTACTGTAATGTAGACACCACTATTGGTGGGTAAGTGCCTAATACTACATCAACAACAAATGAATAACTGAAAACACAGTATGGGAAGCCTCATAGGTCACTTACCACAAGTGGGAAGGAGAAACCTCCCAACCCAAAGGACTGAACATGATTTCCAATACAGAAAGGGTATTCAAAATGCAAAAGATATACAAACTGACATGGAATCTATGCAACAAATGACCAGTATTTCATAAATATAAAATTATGATACTGCAACATGAATGTTTCACCAGATCTCTTACATGTGGCAGAAACCACAGTAATTAAAGGAATGATAAAAATTCATGGCACTGAGAACAAGAACAGAAACATCCATGGCACTATTCCCAGAGACAGAATTTGAGTAAGTCAACCTACAAAGGAACTCTACAAAAATAAGACAACATCTGAGATAAGTTAAGGGAAAGATGCGTACAGTTCTACAGAGACCTATGTATGATGGATGAAAACAGACTTACAAAGAAAAATACTTCCAATATTTACAAACTGCAGAACACACTTCTTCAGGACATTCTTGTATACTTTCCTTACTTTCATTGTATTATATTGTACAGTATTATATTTTGGGGAGATTCTGTGCACTCACCAAGAATATTCCTAGCCCAGAAAAAGACTTATCTGAGGTACCAATTGTAAACTGGGTGTAACGAAAAATGGTATAACTATGTTAATGTACACAAACTGGCAACATCCATACACTTTAATATGTTTACAGATGACTAAAGAAATAAATAGATAAATAAATAAAAAGCTATTGTTCTGGTGTCTCAGAATTCTAACTCTGGCGTCCATGTACATGTATTCCATCATGAGACTTGTTGCTGCTAATAGTGACTCATTCAGAAAACATTGCAACATTCATTCAGTGAATGCTAAACAGAAAAATTATATGTACTTGAATAACACATCCTCAAGCAATGGACAGAAAGATGTGCACCATTTAGCAGGTTTCATTTTCAATAGGCTTCTCTCTATAATACTAAACACCAGGAATTTTACGAGGTGCATTCAAGTTCTAAGGCCACCGATTTTTTTTGTAATTAACTACTCACCCAAAATCGATGAAACTGGCATTACTTCTCGACGTAATCGCCCTGCAGACGTACACATTTTTCACAACACTGACTCCATGATTCCATGGCAGCGGCGAAGGCTTCTTTAGGAGTCTGTTTTGACCACTGGAAAATCGCTGAGGCAGTAGCAGCACGGCTGGTGAATGTGTGGCCACGGAGAGTGTCTTTCATTGTTGGAAAAAGCCAAAAGTCACTAGGAGCCAGGTCAGGTGAGTAGGGAGCATGAGGAATCACTTCAAAGTTGTTATCACAAAGAAACTGTTGCGTAACGTTAGCTCGATGTGCGGGTGCGTTGTCTTGGTGAAACAGCACACGCGCAGTCCTTCCCGGACGTTTTTGTTGCAGTGCAGGAAGGAATTTGTTCTTCAAAACATGTTACCGTAGTGCCCTTTGGAATGCAATGGGTAAGGATTACACCCTCGCTGTCCCAGAACATGGACACCATCATTTTTTCAGCACTGGCGGTTACCCAAAATTTTTTTGGTGGCGGTGAATCTGTGTGCTTCCATTGAGCTGACTGGCGCTTTGTTTCTGGATTGAAAAATGGCATCCACGTCTCATCCATTGTCACAACCGAGAAAAGAAAGTCCCATTCATGCTGTTGTTGCGCGTCAACATTGCTTGGCAACATGCCACACGGGCAGCCATGTGGTCGTCCGTCAGCATTCGTGGCACCCACCTGGATGACACTTTTCGCATTTTCAGGTTGTCATGCAGGATTGTGTGCACAGAACCCATAGAAATGGCAACTCTGGAGGCAATCTGTTCAACAGTCATTCGGCGATCCCCCAAAAGAATTCTCTTGACTTTCTCGATCATGTCGTCAAACCGGCTTGTGCGAGCCCGAGGTATTTTCAGTTTGTTGTCACACGATGTTCTGCCCTCATTAAACTGTTGCACCCACGAACGCACTTTTGACACATCCATAACTCCATCACCACAAGTCTCCTTCAACTGTTGATGAATTTCAATTGGTTTCACACCACGCAAATTCAGAAAACGAATGACTGCACGCTGTTCAAGTAAGGAAAACGTCGCCATTTTAAGTATTTAAAACAGTTCTCATTCTCGCCGCTGGCAGTAAAATTCCATCTGCTGTACGGTGCTGCCATCTCTGGGACATATTGACAATGAACGCGGCCTCATTTTAAAACAATGCGTATGTTTCTATCTCTTTCCAGTCCGGAGAAAAAAAATCATAGGCCTTAGAACTTGAATGCACCTCGTAACATGAGGTGGGATTTGCAAATACCTGACACTACAAAGAGTCACCTGCTGGATTTATCTTCTTCAGGGTTACTCCTCATTCATAATAATGACAAATAGAAAATTTTGCAACAAGTTCTGACATTGATTTCGATTGTCAGCTCAGTCACCACAATTAAATAAATGGAAGAAAGTATTAGAATTTTACCTAAACTGCAACAAATTCTACTAATTTGAAGAATTCTTAGGAATTAATTAATTAATAATGTTTTATGCTCATCAGTATAATCTCCATTCAAATGTTATTTCCGCATTTTACTTACTGTGTTCATGGATATATATGATTCAATTACAAAACTTTACACAACAAAATACTTCAATTTAGGTAATTGTTTGGAAAACACTGGAAGATCAATAAATATTTTGCTTCTGCAATGTCATGCAACGTGAAAATTATTTAGCATGTGTGACCAGATTTAGAGAAGAAAATATGGTGGTGAGAAAGGAAACATGAGAACTACCCACAGTAAACTTATAATTTAGTAAAAGAAGAATATGATATTTGTTTCAAGCTCATCAGTATGGTCATAATTAAACTAATGTGTATGGAATTTGACTGATGACTGACCTGTTGAGGATTGTGTGGTATTCATCTCATAGCATTCATTTTATAGATAATCTGATTGTACTGTACAGGGCACATGTCAATTTTTGCCTTACGATATTGATAGTTACTTAATTCTCTACCATGGTTTTACAAGCACAGTTTTGTATGTAACACAATAATATTATTAAATAGTTTCTCTTATGATGTACCAGTACCTGGCATCTAAATTTGCCACACATTAATTTATAAATACAATATTAAACACTACACTATGATATTAAACAGGCAGTGTTCAGATTATCATCTTATCATTCATAAATTCCTCCACTGAGTAGTAGCATTTTCGACCAGAGGATCATGTATTTTTCTCTTCAGTGAACCTATCTCCATACTCAGATGTCCCCTTGTAGTTTTCAAGCATGTATTGTTGTTCCTGTTGGTAGAGTTTTAAGAGGTGTTTTGAAAGCATGAAATTTTATTTTTGCCTAGTGTTGTACATTTGTTTGAAATGATTTTCTTCATTTAGTTTAGGATTACTGTGCAAAAAGATAATAATTTGAAGTGTGTACAATGTAGAGATAGGGAAGATTTTAGGTACTTGAATAATGGGCAACAGGACACTCTTGGATGGGCACCACACATTTTCTAATGAGTTGTTTTTGAAATAGCAATATTCATGACATTGAATTCCCCTCAAAAATTAAACCATATCTAATCATGGATTCAAAGTAATGGTGACACACCACATTCCTGCTCTTTATGAATGTTACCCCAGGTAGTATGTCCACTGCAAAACCAAGGCTGTTAAATTTAGTAGCCACACAATCTATTTGTATGTGTGCTCGCCAGCTTAGATTTTGTCTAAGTTTAATCCAAGAATTTGATGTACTGAGCTTCTTTCATAACTTGATTTTTATGTATTGTATTGATTTTTGATTGTTTTGTTTTAAATTGTGAGAACAGTGTCTTTGAAATGTGAATGCTAAGACCATGTTGTTGGTACCATGATTTCAGGTTGTTTATTGTGTTCATGACACTATCCATGATTTATCTTGCATTTTCTTTTTCAATAAGTACTGAAGTATCATTGGTAACCATGACTAACTGAGCACTGATACTGAGACGTAAATCATTTTCGTAAAAGGTAAAAGAGATGGCCCTAAGACTGAGGCTTGAGGGACTCCTTGTAAAATTATGTTCCATTGAGATGCATGATCTATAGCATTATATTTTATGATTATCCTTCGCTTCCTGTTTGTCAGGTAAGACTGGTGCCACTGCAGATCACTTTGTCTGATACCGTAGCAGTCTAGTTTATGAAGCAGCATGGGGTGATCCACCCAATCAAATACTTGTGTAAGGTCACTGAACATACCTGCCATTTCATTGTTTTGTGATAAAATTTATTATCTGTTATGCAGCTATTTTTCTCAAATACTTTGGATATGACTGGGAGGACAGGGATAGTATGGTAATTTCTCAGATCCTCTTTTCATTGAATTTCTGGTGCTGTTGAGTTACTAAGCTGGTTCCATGTCTGCTAGGTGGTTGCCCTCATCATGTACAAACCGATACATACATTGTTAACCAATGCACACACTGTTAAGTTCCAAAATTGTTCTCTCCCATTCTTTTCACAAGTGCAAGGAGGCTATGAAAGATTTATTTTTATTAACTCTGGTAGGAGAGCATAGGTGATGTGTTTCAACCTGATTTTAGGCAATAGTAAGGTGGGTACCTAAAAATCAGTAGAGGGTTTTAGTTGAGCATTGCCAGGTAAAGAAGGTGAGTGCCTTTTGTAGAGTCCATTGCTGATAGGCTCCAGCAACAGCAGATAAAGTCTAGCAGGTACAATCAACCACCAAACAGTGGTTGGAGTAAAACTGTAACATAACATGCATTGTACAACACAATATTCTTCTTGACCTATACTCACATTCCATCAAAGTAATCTCAATTAACTTTTTTGTGTGTAGTGCAGAACAATAGCATACTTACTTTTGTTATTAAAATGATTTTTTTGCTGTTCTATAAACTTGTTTGTAAAACTTAAGCATACAGCCATATTTAATTACTAATCATGTTAAACAGCCTGTAAACTGACTTTTACACTTCATATGACATATTATACTAATTATCCACACAAAACTACACAAACTAAACTGAACTAAGACAAACATAACACTACAAATGTTGTTCTCAGGAAATGGACAAGTTAATTTTTGTTTGTGAGCAGCTGTGAATTGCCCTAATTGCTGTCAACTGACTGAAACCTGCAGCAAATGAGTGTCTTGGGCAGGCTACTGAGAGGTGTATACAAGAGATACTAAAGGTACCTCAAGTAATATCTTCTCCCATGGGTACTGTCTGCTCTCCATGAAATACAGGATGTATCACCACTTGTCAGCTTGAGTGTGACTGGCAAGTCAGTGGTAGATTTGCAGGCCCTATTCATAAGAGACAGTGACCTGGTGGAACTCTGGGTACAACACGTAGTCACTTAACCAACAAGTCTTAGGTGCTGTGCCCCACAAAAACTGCTTCAGATATCATACTATAAGCCGCTGTCATATTATTCAGCTTGAACTGGTGACCATTAAATAGCTTTCAGTAAGGTAATCTCAGATCCCATGTTATCAACAATAGACACAGTGACTCCCTCAACAGATGCATCTAAGTCTTTGCACTGTTGCTAATATACTTTTTACATATGAACAACCTACACTTGCACTTCATTCCCCTATGTCTTTTTGTCCTGGAAAGATCTAAGTTCATATACTGAAATGGATACAGATTGTAGCCACTGCAGTATCGTAATGAAGGAGTAGGTTCATTTTCATGAAAAGCTAGAAACCATGTTGGCCACTCTTGACCTGCTTCATATTGTGACATCGTAACCACAATCAAGTCCAAATCCAACAGCACAGTCGTCAATGAAGTACAACACTTAGTACTGAAAGCATATAATATAGACACAACAGAACTGCCTCATGAATGCAGGGCTCTGCTATATATAAGAATCTGAAATATTCCAGAAAATACAAACACTAAAAACATAAGAAATTTTGAAAACTTTCTAGGAATGATAAATGCTAAATAACAAATACCTGCTGGTGATCAGATTTTAAATGGTGAGTTGCTGCATGACTCCACTGTGCATGCAGCACAGCTCATAGCAAAATTACTGCAGCAAATTGTGACAGTTATGGAGTGACGGGGCTGGCTCCTGTTGCAAACAAGCCACAGAGTTTGCAAGTCACTTTTTTCCTGACATGGTCAGCATAAAACCATAGTCTGACACAATGAAGTCATCTGATGGTGACTGGGAGGACATGCCACAGTCTGTAGATAAATTGTGAGAATGGTTGTACATGTCAGAGCTGGCAGGTTGGAGTTGTTCTTTGAGAAAGTTTGTACATGTCTAGTGACCAAAAGTCTAGCACCTGTATCTCTAATGAGTGGGTTTGAGGCAGTGCAATCTCTTCAACAGTGTCACTGATGAGAGAGGGATCAGTGACCACTATATGACTACAGCACCATGGGAGTTGGAACAATTATTTTGGACTGTGCCCACATGCTTAGGTCAACCATTCTGATGTCATCAAAGATGTCACAGATTCCACACTTAGAACCATTCGTGTTGGTACCTGTAGGGTGACATCATATCATTACTCAGCTCAGTGGTTTACTCTCTTAGAATGTCTCATGTGAGTAACATGATAAATTTTCATAGCAGAGACTTCTACTGAAGTGGTCTGATAAATCTGAAGTAAATTGAGATGGCGTTTGGACTTTGATGAATTTATCTGAAGTAGGCAACTGAGCAGTGGAGGCTGCATAACATTTCATGCCATATATGTTACATCAAAATACAGCATATCAAAATGTCTTCAAACTGTACCAAAATATCCAAAAACACACCCCAACTGTAGCAAAATACTTCCCAAACTACAGCTTTCATGATCGCCGTCAACACTCTCAGTACCACACAGGCATTCCATAGTGTACAGTGCTAGTTATTTGCTATTGTATCTCTTTATAGATCACCAGATGGAAGTCCATTAATATTTTTAGAAAAACCTGAGACTTTACTAAATTTCTTTCTTAGACCTCAGTGGAAGAAATATAGTATAGTGATTG
Organism: Schistocerca serialis cubense; assembly: GCF_023864345.2. Taxonomy (NCBI): domain Eukaryota; kingdom Metazoa; phylum Arthropoda; class Insecta; order Orthoptera; family Acrididae; genus Schistocerca; species Schistocerca serialis. The sequence continues at coordinate 731,492,253 of NC_064640.1, read as the reverse complement.
GTGGTGACATCAATGCCACATTTGATGTAAACAAAGACATGCACACTGTAAAAGAATTTAAAAACCTGTTACAACAATTCAGCTTCATTTTATGAACTGCAAACCCACAAGACAGTATGCCTGTCTCGACAACATAATTACAAATGTAAATAGAGAGTTACTGTCTTCAGATGTGGTTGTCTTCGATTTCTCGGACCATGACTCAGTAAAATAGGTAATATGGACTATAAGGAGTTTAAAGAGCCTAAAATAGTCATCACAAGACCAATAACGCAAGAAAAATTGTCTAATTTGATGGTCTCAATCAGTAATTATGACTGGTCACATATGTTTAACAATAATGCTCAGGGCTCTGCCAATACATTGTTCAATAGATTTTTTCATTCTTTCTTAAATATATTGGAGACCAACTGCCCTCAATGCAAATGTAAAGTTAACCTTAAAAGAAACAGTAATAGGTACAGGGATAAGAATCCATAGTATACTGCTCAACTGGCCAATATGAAAAGGAGGTGGTTGTTGTATAGAGATTCTTACAGACTTCAGAAAACTGATATGACTAAACAAAGGTACTCAAGAGCACAAAAGGAACATAAGTATGCTTTAAATGAGGCCAAAAAATGACGTAACGTAGTCAGCACTGAGTCATCAAAAAATAAATGCAAAAAAGCATGGACTATAATAAATTCAGTGGCCAAAAGCAAGCAGAAAGCTGGGGTAGAAATTTCAGTAGACGAATTTAATTACTACTGTATAAAATCTGTTAACCAAATTAGGGAAAGCATTGGGAGGCCTCAAGAAACTGTAGCTGATCTAATTAAATATCATAATGTAGACTACAACCTGAAAGATAAATTCTTTTTAACAGAGGTCACACCAGATGTTGTTTTAACTATTGTAAATAATTTTAGGACCTCTGATAGTGAAGATATATATGGTATTTCTTGTAGTTGGTTGTTGGGTTGTTTGGGAGAAGAGACCAAACAGCAACGTCATCGGTCTCATCGGATTATGGAAGGACGGGGAAGGAAGTCGGCTGTGCCATATCAAAGGAACCATCCCGGCATTTGCCTGGAGTGATTTAGGGAAATCACGGAAAACCTAAATCAGGATGGCCGGATGCGGGATTGAACTGTCATCCTCCCGTATTTCTTGTAATATGTTAAAAAAGATAATTGGGCACATAGTATATCCTCTTACTAAATGTATAAACAGATGTCTAATTGAAGGAGTATTCCCAGATGCATTAAAATTATCCAGGGTGGTGCCCATTTACAAAAAGGAGACAAAAATTGCCCATCTAGCTATCGCTCAATATCTGTGACACCTATTTTATCTAAAGTTTTGGAATCCATCATCAACTCCCAGTTGTTTGATTATCTGACATGTAATAACATTATTACTGTGGTACAATTTGGCTTTAGGAAGGGAAAATCCACAGTCCATGCCATTGACTCCCTGATTAAAAAAGTACTTAATGCTTATGAACGAAAAAATTTTGCTCAGGCTACATTTTGTGATTTAAGCAAATCCTTCGATTGTGTGGAGCATATTTCACTCCTCAACAAACTAGTTTATTACAGAATCACAAACAGTGAAGTTGACGTCATTTTCAAATCTTTCCTCAGCAAATGCAAAGAAATTGTTTGTATTGGTAAACAGAGATCACAGCTAGCTGCAGTTAAGTGCGAAGTGCCACAAGACTCAGTATTAGGACCTCTGCTATTTATCCTAATGATAAACGATCTACCATCTTACATAAATACTCACTCCATTCTCTATGCAGATGATACCACTTTTTTCAATATCAGCTCAGACAAATGTGGCAAATGACACAATATCACAGGCATCAGTCTGGTTTCGAGCCAATTGGTTCCTGCTTAATGAGAGTAAAACTCAAAATACTGTATTTAGTTTAAGAGTTCTGCCAGTAGAAGACTTCACGGATAGTGTTAAGTTCTTAGGTATTGTCATAATAGTAAATTGACTTGGGAGCCACATATTAAATACATTAGTGCAAGGCTGTCTAGAGTGGTGAATTTGTTAAGGAATATAAAAAACCATGTACCTGCGGCCTATGTAAGATCAGCCTATTTTGCTTTTTTTCAAAGCATTATATCTTATGGGCTTTTAATATGGGGCAATAGTTCACACCTTCAGGACAGTTTGGTACTTCAGAGGAAAGTAATTCGAATTATCACAAACAGTGATAAACAGGCCCACTGCAAACTACTCTTTATCAACTTAAAAATATTAACTGTTATAAACGCAGACACTCAACACATCCTTGTAATTCACTCTCAAATAATTGTCATCTAATGTATAACTACGAGGGCAGTTCAATAAGTAATGCAACACATTTTTTTTCTCGGCCAATTTTGGTTGAAAAAACTGGAAATTTCTTGTGGAATATTTTCAAACATTCCCGCTTTGTCTTGTATAGTTTCATTGACTTCCGACAGGTGGCAGCGCTGTACGGAGCAGTTAAAATGGTGTCTGTAACGGATGTGCATTGCAAACAACGGGCAGTGATCGAGTTTCTTTTGGCGGAAAACCAGGGCATCTCAGATATTCATAGGCGCTTGCAGAATGTCTATGGTGATCTGGCAGTGGACAAAAGCATGGTGAGTTGTTGGGCAAAGCGTGTGTCATCATCGCCGCAAGGTCAAGCAAGACTGTCTGATCTCCCGCGTGCGGGCCGGCCGTGCACATCTGTGACTCCTGCAATGGCGGAGTGTGGGAACACCCTCGTTCGAGATGATCGACGGATCACCATCAAACAACTCAGTGCTCAACTTGACATCTCTGTTGGTAGTGCTGTCACAATTGTTCACCAGTTGGGATATTCAAAGGTTTGTTCCGGCTGGGTCCCTCGTTGTCTAACCGAACACCATAAAGAGCAAAGGAGAACCATCTGTGCGGAATTGCTTGCTCGTCATGTGGCTGAGGGTGACAATTTCTTGTCAAAGATTGTTACAGGTGATGAAACATGGGTTCATCACTTTGAACCTGAAACAAAATGGCAATCAATGGAGTGGCGCCACACCCACTCCCCGACCAAGAAAAAGTTTAAAGCCATACCCTCAGCCGGTAAAGTCATGGTTACAGTCTTCTGGGACGCTGAAGGGGTTATTCTGTTCGATGTCCTTCCCCATGGTCATACGATCAACTCTGAAGTGTATTGTGCTACTCTTCAGAAATTGAAGAAACGACTTCAGCATGTTCATAGGCACAAAAATCTGAACGAACTTCTCCTTCTTCATGACAACGCAAGACCTCACACAAGTCTTCGCACCCAAGAGGAGCTCACAAAACTTCAGTGGACTGTTCTTCCTCATGCACCATACAGCCCCGATATCGCACCGTCGGATTTCCATATGTTTGGCCCAATGAAGGACGCAATCCGTGGGAGGCACTACGCGGATGATGAAGAAGTTATTGATGCAGTACAACGTTGGCTCCGACATCGACCAGAGGAATGGTACCGTGCAGGCATACAGGCCCTCATTTCAAGGTGGCGTAAGGCCGTAGCATTGAATGGAGATTACGTTGAAAAATAGTGTTGTGTAGCTAAAAGATTGGGGAATAACCTGATGTATTTCAATGCTGAATAAAACAACCCCTGTTTCAGAAAAAAATGTGTTGCATTACTTATTGAACTGCCCTCATATAATGGCTATTTTGCTGCAATAAATCGTTTATTAAAAATATTAAATGTTATAAACATGTATATTTACACTGCTCTACTGCATATAAAGAGCAACTTATCAGAGTACCATCATAGAAGAGATGTACACTCTCACGGAACCAGAAATAGTAGCCATCTCGACATACCTTACTACAGATTATCCAAGTCACTGAACAGCTACGGAGTGGTGGGTATGAAGATGTTTAACAAACTGCCACTAGAATGTGGTCGAAACTCAATTTGATTTATTTAAAGACAAATTATTCAGTTGATTAGGTGCAAATCCTTGCTACGCACTTCAGGAATTTTATTGCTGTAAAATATCATAGTGGTACCAGTTTGGAGAGTGCAGCATAATTTCTTTAACTGAGTGATTCATGGTGCAATGTTTTCATATTATTTCATTTTAAATATTGTATTTTATGGAAAACCAATAGTGACATATTGATCTTGAACACTTGTATATATGCTGTATAACTTGTATATGTGTAACTTAACTTTGTCAATTGCTGTAATAGCTAAATGACAATAAAATTTCATTCATTCATTCATTCATAACAGTCTGTGAGTTCCACCAGTGCAATTGAGTCTTATATCAAGGTGGTCAAGTTGGCCAATATATTCTTGACAGTTAGTAGGGCTGGACGCTACGGCTGAGTGATGGAGATAAATCTGCCGGAAATGTTAAATGTACTATTTACAATGTAAAACACTTATAATTCATGTGAGGAACCACTTAAAAATATAGTTGTTGTTTAACATTTTGTTTCCACCAATATCAAATTTACATTGCCATCCTATGATGAAAATCAGTGTTACTTAAAAATAATAATGTCAACCATCGAGATAGTGAGAGTCGCTGTGGTGCAGCTGGCTGAGAATCCTTCTGAATTTACCACTACACTTAGTTGTGAGCCTATTGCAATGCATAGTATGAATCTATCATACCGATTTGCCATGGGGTATACTGTTCGAATCTGTTGAATGATCTACTACTACTAATCTACAGCCACTAGTGTGGTGCTATACCAACTGAGTCAAAGCAACATATATGTCTGTATGAACTATTACAGCACATTTTCCTGTACAAGCACCATTACAATTCACCACAAAGGAGAGGTGTGATGTGCAGTTTCTGATGCGTGGTGTTAAATAATTTGATGTTGTTTCTGCTAATCCCTAAACCTTAAAGTAACAACAATGAATACTCTGCATGCCTGCATATAAGACATTGTGGAGAATATCTTACATCACTGCTAAGTTGGCCCCTTTTGTAATTCCACTTGCATAAGGAGCAATGGGAGAACAGATGTGGACCACTTTCAAGTAACTTTAAGCATTCAAGTGTGTTGAACCTGTGTGACTTGGACTCTTGAGATATGGATCCCTATGGAGATTCTCAGTGTGAGAGGGACGTTTCTTAACCTGCTTTGTGATTACATTGTCAACTATCTGTTGGAAAATAAGATTAGTGTTCCCGACTTCTGCTCAGCATTAAATCCAGGATGTGCTGTGGACTAGTGTCGCACACTGGTGCCTGTTTTTGATGTTGAAATGTTGTGTTGCAATGTCTTACTCTTGTAAGATATCGCCGTGTCGTCACGTACATTTACCATTGCTGACTGTCATTTTATAGGAATAATGTGAATGTACCATAATTTTCAAGTCATAATTGGATGTGGATTTCTACATCTACAACTACATCTACATTTAAGTGCCTGGCAAAGGGTTCATCGAACAACCTTCACAATTCTCTATTATTCCAATCTCGTATAGTGTGCGAAAAGAATGAACACCTGTATCTTTCTGTAAAAGCTCTAATTTCCCTTATTTTATGGTGGTGATCATTTCTCCCTATGTAGGTCAGTGTCAGCAAAATATTTTTACACTTGGAGGAGAAAGTTGGTGATTGGAATTTCGTGAGAAGATTTCATCACAACATAAAACGCCTTTCTTTTAATGATGTCCTGCCCAAATCCTGTATCATTTCAGTGACACTCTCTCCCATAGTTCACAGTAATACAAAATGTGCTGTCATTCTTTTAACTTTTTCGATGTACTCTGTCAATCTTATCTGGTAAGGATCCCACACCGTGCAGCAGTAGTCTAAAACAGGAGAGACAAGCTTAGTGTAGGCAATCTCGTTAGTAGATCTGTTACATTTTCTAAGTGTCCTGCCAACAAAACACAGTCTTTGGTTAGCCTTCCCCACAACATTTTCTGTGTGTGCCTTCCAATTTAAGTTGTTCAATTCCTAAATATTTAGTTGAATTTATGACCTTTAGATTTGACTGATTTATAGTGTAACTGAAGTTTATTGAGTTCCTTTTGCCACTCATGTGGATGAACTCACACTTTTCGTTATTTAGGGTCAACTGCCAATTTTCACACCTTTCAGATATCTTTTCTAAATCATTTTGCAATTTGTTTTGATCTTCTGATGACTTTATTAGTCGATAAACGACAGCATCATCTGCAAACCGACTTTCTGTTAATTACTACAAACTGTGACCTCTCTGACAGGAAATCACAAATCCAGTCACATAACTGAGATGATATTCCATAAGCACACAATTTTACTACAAGTTGCTCGTGTGGTACAGTGTCAAAAGCCAACGGGAAATGTTCATAATGTTTGAACACAATATATGTTCCAGGATCCTGCTGCATATCAATGTTAATGATATGTGCCTGTAATTTAGGGGATTACTCCAACTACCTTTCTTGAATATTGGTGTGACCTGTGAAACTTTCCAGTCTTTGGATTTGGATCTTTCGTCAAGCAAACAGTTGTATATGATTGTTAAATATGAAGCTAATGCATCAGCACACTCTAAAAGGAACCTAATTGGTATACAGTCTGGACCAGAAGACTTGCTTTTATTAAGTGATTTAAGTTGTTTCACTACTCCGAGGATATTTACTTCTGCGTTACTCATGTTGGCAGCTGTTCTTGATTCGAATTCTGGAATATTTACTTCATCTTCTCTTGTGAATGCATTTCGGAAGGCTGTGTTTAGTAACTCTGCTATGGAAGCACTATCTTCGATAGTATCTCCATTGCTATCGCGCAGAGAAGGCATTGATTGTGTCTTGCTGCTAACATACTTCACATGGAACCAGAATCTCTTTGGATTTTCTGCCAGGTTTTGAGGCAAAGTTTCATTGTGAAAACTGTTATAAGCATCTTGCATTTGAGCTTCTGTAGATCGCCAATGTTGGGGATTTTGCGTCTGTTTAAATTAGACATGTTTATTTTGTTGTTTCTGCAACAGTGTTCCGACCCATTTTGTGTACCAAGGAGGATCAGCTCCATCGTTTGTTAATTTATTTGGTATAAATCTCTCAATTGCTGCTGATACTATTTCTCTGAATTCAAGCCACACCTGGTCTACATGTATATTGTTAATTTGGAATGAGTGGACATTGTCTCTCAGGAAGGTGTCAAGTGAATTTTTATCTGCTTTTTTAAATAGGTTTATTTTTGAGCGATTTGGGGGTTACAATATTCAATCTTGCTATGACAACCCTATGTTCACTAATCCTTGTATCCGTTTTGATGCTCATTATTAACCCACGATTATTTGTTGCTAAGAGGTCAAGTGTGTTTTCGCAAACATTTACTATTCGTGTGGGCTCATGAACTAACTACTCAAAATAATTTTCAGAGAATGCATTTAGCACAATTTCGGATGATGTTTTGTGTGTACCTCTGGAATGAAACATGTATTTTCGCCAACATATCGAGGGTAAATTAAAGTCACCATCACCTATAATCGTATGAGATGGGTACATGTTTGAAATCAAACTCAAGTTTTCCTTGAACCTTTCAGCAACTGTATCATGTGAATTGGGAGGTCAGTATAAGGATCCAATTATTATTTTATTCTGGTTGCCAAGAATGACCTCTGTCCGTACTAACTTACAGGAACTATCTACTTCAATTTTGCAACAAGATAAACTACTTCTAACAGCAACAAACATACCACCGCCAACTGTGTTTAGCCTATCCTTACGAAACACCTTTAGGTTCTTCGCAAAAATTTCGGCTGAGCTTATCTCTGACTTTAGCCAGCTTTCAGTGCCTATAATTATTTAAGCATCAGTGTTTTCTATTAGCACTTAGAGCTCTGGTACTTTCCCAGCACAGCTATGACTAGTTACAACTGTTATGCCAATGGTTCCTGTATCTATATTCTTCCTGTGTTCGGCCTGCACCCTTTGTGACTGAAGCCCATGTGTTTTCCCATGACAATCTAACCTAAAAAACTGCCCAGTCCATGTTACACAGCCCCTGCTATCCATCTAGCTGCCTCCCGCGTATAGTGGATACCTGACCTATTCAGCAAAACCTGAAACCCAACCACCCTTTGGCGCAAGTCGAGGAATCCACAGCCTACACAGTCGCAGAACTGTCTGAGCCTCTGATTCAGACCCTCCACTTGGCTCTGTACCAGAGGTCCGCAATCGTTCCAGTTGACTATGCTGCAAATGGTCAGCTCTGCTTTCATCTTGCAAGCAAGTCTGGCAGCCTTTACCACTTCTGTTAGTCATTTGAAACCAGAGAAAATCTCTTCTGATCCAAAGTGAAACACATCGTTGGTACCGATGTGAGCAACCACCTGCAGTTGGGTGCACCCTGTGCTCTTGATGGCATCTGGGAGGACCCGTTCCACATCTAGAATGACACCACCTGGTATGCACACAGAGTGCACATTGGTTTTATTTCCCTTCTTGGCAGTCATGTCCCTAAGGTTCCCCATGACATGCCTAACATTGGAGCTCCCAATTATCAATAATCTCACCCTCTGTGATTGTGTGGATCTTTCAGGCTGAGAGGTTTCCTCTGAAACAGGACAGGCGATAGCATCTGGCTCAGTGACAGTGTCAGCCACAGACAGCACCTGGAACTTGTTTGTCAGAAAAATCGGGGAGGCCTTATGTGCAGCCACCTGGGAAGTCTTTCACTGCCTGGTACACCGCAGGGCGACCTTCCACTCGACCACAGGTAAAGGGTCAACCTCAGTGCGAGTAGTAACTGGGCTGGCCACGAGTAAGAACTGATTGGAGGAGTCAGATGTGCTGGACATCCGTTGGATCCCCACGGCCGGCCCACAACAGTTGTACCCATCCACTGCAGCCTCAAGCTGTGTAACCAAAGCCATCACAGCCTGAAGCAGAGAGAGAAATGTCATTAACTTGGCTCGCATCAGCACTCAACAATCGCAGTCCCTGTCCATATCAAAGATCATGGAAAACTGAACCATGCAGATAAACAGACTATCGGCATGTGCTGTGCAACTCTACTGCAGACCCTGACAAAAACACAGGAATTGTGCCTAATAAATTAGATTTAATAAGTTACAGCTGCAAAATACTAACAGCTGCAAAATACTAACGTGAATTCTCTACAGACAAATGGAAAAACTGGTAGAAGCTGACCTCGGGGAAGATCAGTTTGGATTCCGTAGAAATGTTGCAACACGTGAGGCAATACTGACCTTACGACTTATCTTAGAAGAAAGATTAAGGAAAGGCAAACCTACGTTTCTAGCATTTATAGACTTAGAGAAAGCTTTTGACCATGTTGACTGGAATTCTCTCATTAAAATTCTAAAGGTGGCAGGCGTAAAATACAGGGCGCGAAAGGCTATTTACAATTTGTACAGAAACCAGATGGCAGTTAAAAGAGTCGAGGGGCATGAAAGGGAAGCAGTGGTTGGGAAGGGAGTGAGACAGAGTTGTAGCCTCTCCCCGATGTTATTCAATCTGTATATTGAGCAAGCAGTAAAGGAAACAAAAGAGAAATTCGGAGTAGGTATTAAAATCCATGGAGAAGAAATATAAACTTTGAGGTTCGCCGATGACATTGTAATTCTGTCAGAGACAGCAAAGGACTTGGAAGAGCGGTTGAACGGAATGGACAGTGTCTTGAAATGAGAATATAAGATGAACATCAATAAAAGCAAAATGAGGATAATTGAATGTAGTCGAATTAAGTCGGGTGATGCTGAGTGAATTAGATTAGGAAATGAGACACTTAAAGTAGTAAAGGAGTTCTGCTATTTGGGGAGCAAAATAACTGATGATGGTCGAAGTAGAGAGGATATAAAATATAGACTGGCAATGGCAAGAAAAGCATTTCCGAATAACAGAAATTTGTTAACATCGAGTATAAATTTAAGTGTCAGGAAGTCATTTCTGAAAGTATTTGTATGGAGTGTAGCCATGTATGGAACTAAAACATGGATGATAAATAGTTTGGACAAGAAGAGAATAGAAGCTTTCGAAATGTGGTGCTACAGAAGAATGCTGAAGATTAGATGGGTAGATCACATAACTAATGAGAAGGTATTGAAAAGAATTGGGGAGAAGAGGAGTTTGTGGCACAACTTGACAAGAAGAAGGGACCGGTTGGTAGGACATGTTCTGAGGCATCAAGGGATCACAAATTTAGCATTGGAGGGCAGCGTGGAGGGTAAAAATCATAGAGGGAGACCAAGAGATGAATACACTAAGCAGATTCAGAAGGATGTAGGTTGCAGTAAGTACTGGGAGATGAAGAAGCTTCCACAGGATAGAGTAGCATGGAGAACAGCATCAAACCAGTCTCAGGACTGAAGACCACAACAACAACAGCAAATTAGATTAATATGCAGAGATTCAAAAACCTAACTACTGAAGCACTCAGGTGAAACTAAATAATTCGTCCCTGATTAGGAACTTGTAATATGCCACAAAATTGCTTTACTTTCCGATGCAAATGTAAACATGAGAACTGTGGCTATTAGATTTTACATAAACATGCAGAATCTCAAGAAACTAAACCATTAAAGCACACAGATGATGATATAAAATTCTCTTCTGGTTAGTAACTCGTAAAAGTCACAAAATCAGTTACATCCATGTTGCTGCTTGTGTCTCGGGCGGCTACTGCTGCCTAACTTTCATAAACAATTCTCTTTACACGCTTCCAGAAACCTATAAATGACTTGTATCACAAAGTTGCTGTTGTATTTGGTGTACAACATAGTAATTTCACCCTCTTAAAGTCTTTGACCATAGTGTGTGAAACATGCTAGCTGAATGTATGTTTAAGGAGTTTTAGGTAGCAATAAATCATCATCAATACATTTACACTGTGTATGTCTTGTGCTCTCACCTTGTGTGCATACATCTGATTCAGTAGGAAGTGTTTTCATCTGAATATATTTCACTGTAGAAGAAGGAAAAATTGTCTACCAGTTCAAAAATTATACTGCTGACCATATATTTGTACGGAATGTCCAGCTTCCAAGATGTGGTGGATTAGAGTCTGCAGTAGAAATGAGGAACCCTAAACATGATAATTCAATTGATAGTACTAAGACATGTGAGAACTACACCTGTTCTGTGAGTTCCAAGTTACAGCATAAATGTAAAATGTTCTGTGTGAAGTACCACCAAATTCATACATACAAACAAAGGTCGAAATCGCTATTGCTAATCAGATGTTCAGTTTTGGAAAATGTCTTATACTCATTCTGGAGACTGATTAACAACCCAAAGGGCAGTGTACACACCAATGCCGTACTTCTCTATTGATTTTACTTTAACATATGGATCCCGAGGACTGTTGGACAACGATAAATTATCATCAGCATATTCACACCTAGAAGACTGTACAATAAGAAAGCTGCTGCATATGTGGGATGTCCTATGTACAATTTGAAACACTTGTGGTTTTGGTGAGGTCCCATCTTAATTTGATTTATTTAATTTAAGTGATATTGGCTCTGAGTTGTGTATACATAGCCCGTCACTCTCATTATTGATTATTCTATTTGAATTATTTTAAGGTAGCTTCCATTTAATGAGATAAGTTGTAACATAGCTGCTGTATGCATGTGCTGTCAACTGCTTGCTTGACAGCTTTCTTCTTTTCTTTGTCTTTTACTGCTGTGTGCGTGTGTGTGTGTGTGTGTGTGTGTGTGTGTGGGTCAACAACTAAGTATTTAAACTCATGTACCAGAGAGATGTAGTATCGGTAAGCATGTGAAATTGCGTGAACCATATCAAACTGTTACGATTATGATCATCACAGTTAGAGTTGTGGCATTCTTTGGCTTCGTAAGATACAGGAGAAGCAGGTGGAAAATTTAAAGCCGTTATAACACTAGCACCAGTATTCATCACAAATGTGTGTAGAACACTGTTTCCTAGTTGTTGTGGTTTTGGATCTGGATCTGGCTCCATATCTGTAGCAGAAATGGGAGTGGTGGACATACCTTGAGGAACACCACTGTAATTAATTCCGTATCAGATGAAGGCTGATTGCTTACTCGACAGGTACTTTGCAATGGCGCCCTTTGTTTCCTGTTAGCTAAGTAAGTCTCGAACCATTTTGCAGCACTGCCAGTGACACTGTAGTACAGGGTGCCCATAAAGTCCCTTTACAACTTCTAAATTTTATTGCAACAGCAGCTGTTGAAATATTTTAACAAAATTTCTTTTATTGTAATCACTGTTTACCAAAGTTTTTATATATACTAAAATTTTGTGTTTCTGGTACTCTGTTGATGGAAGGAACTGAACCTCTACAAAATGGCAACTCTTCAAGGCAAGGTACAATGTGTGTCCTGGTTAACTGAGACTCAATGAAATTTCAGAACAAAGTATGGAAGAGATCCACCACTGTGCCCTTCAATCTGTGCATGGCACAAAAAATTTATGGAGACAGGCACAGTGTTAGATAAAGGGAGGAGCGGGCGACCAAGAACATCCGAGAAAAACATCGATCACATTTTAAACACTTTCACTCGTTCACCTACGAAGTCTATCTGCACTCCTGCTAGACAGTTGCAACTACCACATTCAACAATGCATAAGGTCCTCCACAACAACTTATGGTTGTACACTTACAAAGAGCAACTGTTTACAGACACTTGAGCCAAATGATAAGCCAAAATGGACAGAGTTTTCACTCAACATGCTGGAATGCCTTTCAGAGGATGAAGCATTCCTCAAGTGAGTTAGTTTCAGTGATGAGGCAACTTTTCATGTTTCTGGGACATTAAACAGACAAAAGTGAAAATCTGGGGATGAACACCCCTATGTGACTAGGGAGCTTCACTGGGATAGTCCAAAAGTGAATGTGTGGTGTGGAATCATGTGCAACCGAATAATTGGTCCATTTTTCTTCAATAAGTCAACAATTACTGCAGATGTTTACCTCGACCTTCTGACCGAATATGAAGCACCACAACTGACTGATTTAAAACCAACTACCATTTTCCAGCAAGATGGTGCACCACCATATTGGGGACTGCATGTTTGTCAGTTCCTCAATGAAACATTTCCAGGCAAATGGATTGGGATGGATGGGCCAATTCCTTGGCCACTGCATTCACCAGATATCACTCCCTTGGATTTTTTTTATGGGGGTATGCAAAAGATATCATGTATCAAACACGGATACGGGACATTGCTGACTTGAAGCAAACGATTCGTAATGCCATTGCCACCATTCATGACACTATGCTACAGCAAACATGGCAAGAAATCGAGTACTGTCCTGATGTGCTTTGTGCAACTAAAGGTGCCCATATAGAGGGCTATTAAACACCGTGAAAAAAACTTTTATAAACACTGATTACAATAGAAGGAATGTTGTTAAAATATTTCTACAACTGCCTTTGTAATAAAATTTTGAATTTGTAAAGGAACTTAATGGGCACCCTATATTCCAATTTACTTAAGGGAATGCTATGATTCATACAGTAAAAGGCTTTTGACAGGTTGCAGAAAATGCCAGCTGACTCTGAATTTTTATCTAATGAATTAAGTACATTCTCACTGTATGTGTAAATAGCCTTCTCTGTATTGGAACCCATAAGGAACTCAGACTGTGATGGGGATATATTATTTACTGTCAGTATATTGAGAAGATGCTTGCACACATCCTTTTCAAATATTTTTGAAAAAGCTGGCAAAAGTGAAAGTGATCAATAGTTTGCCCGTATCTCTTTATCCCTCATCTTGTAAAGAAGCTTAACTTCAGTGTATTTTAGCCAGTCTCGTAATTTTCAACTGATAAGAGACTGAGTACACAAATAACACAAGACAGCACTCAACTCAGATGAACACTCTTTGATTAACTTCATTGATATGTTATCATAATGACTACAGTACTTTGATTTTAACGATTTTATTATAGCTGTTACTTCTTCAGGAGAAGTGAGTGTCATTTCTATTTTAGTGAAGTTATTTGCAATGACTGGCGTCAGATATTCCATTGCACTGTTTACTGAACCTGATAACCCCAAGTTGTCAGTAACATAAACAAAGTACTTGCTTAAGAGGTTAGCAACATTACATCCATATTCAGAATCCTACTGTACTTCATTTCATTGGAGTCAGACGTTTTAGTTTTTAATTGTAACTGAATACCTGTATGGTATGATAAAATGTGTATTGAACAACCCTGTTTCATACTGATTTGTCTCAACATTAGTAATTACATTATGAAGGCAACCATTTGGCCTCTTTAGTTATCATTAATATGGAACAGGGCATGTGATCTTAGCATACTGAGAAGGTTAAGTTGTTTAAGTGTCATTAGCCTTACATCAGTATTTACATCATCAAAAATTTTAAGTCCTTTATTTAGGACATTTCTCAGGTGTGTAATCATTTTCTGTAAAGCTTGCACAAATACTTCAATATCACAATCTGTTGAGCAGTATACAGACACAATTATAAGTTTGCAACTAACATGCGTTCATGTACTGTTCTGTTTATTTACATGTATATTCATTACTTCTTACAGGGAAAGGAGGAGGATGAATCTGATTACCAGGAAGTCATGATGCAGGTTTAGTTTACTTTACTTGTCCATAAGGTGACTCTGTTGTATCATACTTACATTGTCCCTTGAGAGAATGTGCTGTGAATCAACAACAGACTCATTCATTTCTCAGTGCTATACAGAGATGTACAGTACAATATGATGGAGCAGTACTGGTACAGTATATCCTGGTCACTGGATTGGAAAGGAAGGTACTGTTCTGTGGCCTGCAAGAGCACTTCACCTGAATCCCACTGATCATTTCCTATGGGGATATCTAAAGTCACTTATGTATGAGACCCCAGTCAATACAGAGATGGAATTAGTTTCCAGAATTGTAACTGCTTGTGATGTGATTCGAAACACACCGGAGATACTTGTCAGTGTGTGTCACAATCTTGTCATGCTTGCATTGAGGTTCATGGCCATCAGTTTTAGCACATTTTCTAAGATACATTACAAATGGTACATTCATTGTGTCAATGATGGCTTCTGCAGTAAACAAATGTAAGTAAAAACGTACACAGTAATGTAATTTTATTCCTATTACCTCCTTCAGCTGGCTCTTCTGACCCAAGGTTCCCCACCTCAAATTGTTCACTGGAGCATCTTCTATTTCCTGTTAAATTTTTGCACGCTCTTATGGGAACACGCTGTATAAAGACAAGTCATCATTTAACATTGCTCCCAAAAATCTGGAAATGTACTTGACCAATTTACTTTGAATATTTGCACAACACTCTAATAAACACTTAGATGGAAAGAGGTTACAAACTTTTTTAATACATGTCATCAGGGGAAACAATGTTAGTAGAAATCTCAAAATGTTCTTCACTGATTTCCTTCAGACTTTTACATATTACTGTAATAAACATTTTCATGTATGTAGGCTAAATATTTTTAATATATAAATGACATACAAATATAATAGGGAAACATTGTTACCAAAAATCTCATGAAGTTCTTTTGTTTAGTTTATTTCAAATTCTGACATGGTACCGTAGTAAACATTTAGACAGTCATAGGCCATATATTCTTTTAAAGATCAACATACTAGTTTTTTGTTAAAATGGACTGTGAGAAAAAAAATGTTTGCTGTGTTCTGCCGTGAAAATGTACAGTTTTGTTTTCATTCTCACTGTTAGATGCATTGTTTCTTCCTTATACTGTGTTTCTCATTATATTCATTTTTAAACACAAATTATATACACAGCAAAGTACTGTTTTGTTCCTTGCAGTCGGTTTTCACAGGAAACAAGAATGTTGTATTCATGGCTTCTAGGCTTATGAATAGAATACTACTATTCAATCTGAATTTTTAGTAACAAACAAAACTTGAGGTCAGAGAGAAATGGGGAGAGGAGATAGATATGGTGGGGTGGGGTCAGTAGGGAGAAGATGAACAGAGAGGAGGGGGCGGAGGAAGGAGATTAGGATCCATATCCAATTCCCATACATGTTTAGGAATTATAAAACATTGCCAGGTTCACTAGTACATAATTTAGTTTATTCCTAACAAAACCCTGAGGTCATCAGTTTTACTTTTCAAGGGCTGATATTTATCTGTACAAATAATGAGTCATCCTCAAAGAGGAGTAGGTCTCGTTTGTTCTATAACAGAACATCAGTTTACTAACTTTGTTTGTACATTCTTCTTTCACTAGCAGATTACATGCTTACATCTGTGTCTAGCTTCTTGATCATACTGGACAGAAATGGCAGTGACAAAGTGATTTCCCCAGTGCCTGCCATAAAAAAATCACTGCTGCTCCTTGGAACTTTACTTGTTCTAAAATACAAATATACAGTAGCTTATTTGCTTTGACACATGTACTGGGTACTTGTAATTTTTTCTTTCACTTTCACTGTTTGATTATTTTCACATACTGACTGACCACTTACTTTTAGTGCCTTATCTCAACTATTTTTACACACTGACTGGTCACTTGCTTTTAAAAGCTCTACGTGGTCTGGATATGTCAACTTTCCATTTATATGGATACATGGGAATGTTCAGTTTTCTTCTAGCAGTCCACTGGCATCCTGTTGCAATCTTTTGCACTTGAATACAAATCTCCATTTTGAACCAAGAGGGAGAAATCATTTCCACTTGTAGTACTGTGGCCGTGAACTGCTAAGTTCATCCTAAACCTATTATTATCCACAAACACCATTTGGGAATACATGTATTGACTTTTTTTGTTTATTTTTTGTCTTTTTTTGGATGTAGTCACCAACTGGTGACTTTTGCAAATGTCATAGCGTTTTTATACAATTTTTGTACAAACAGTAGGAATTTGCAATTCACATGTACAAGAAGGCTTTTATGGGTGATACACTTGGCAATATATGGTACACTACTTCATAATGCAACTTACAGTTGTTACATAGTATAGGTATTTGAATTTACAGAATGTTGTTACAAAAATAATATATATTACAATCACCTCAGAATAGTACATCGTATAAATGAAGAGTTAGGCCTACATTTAAGAATAGCTGCATTTTAATATCAGTATTCATTCTATGAGTACAAACATTTGAGAGTTAAGAATTATTTTAATTCCCTTTTGAATACTTTACTTCTGTGGCATCTTATAGCACTTGGCAGTTTGTCAAACCATATCTGGCTATTAATCCAAGGACTATGATCTGTTGTCTTTAGTTTAGTTCTGTTTCTGAAGAAGCAATCTTTTTGTCTTGTGTTATGGGTATGCACATCAGAGCACTTAGTTTCATTATTTTTATGGTCCACAAAGAATGTTATTAATTTGTACAGATACAAGGAATATATTATTAAGATATTTATGTTGTACAAAGGTTTCCCTACACGACTCTCTGTTTCCTAGTTGATGCATGGTCCTGATTGCTCTTTTCTGCAGTGTTAGCACTCTGTTCATGTGTCTATCAGCAGCACATCCCCATACCTCTATTCCATAGTTAATATATGAAAATATTGTCCCATAATAAGCAGTTTTAATGTTTGTTCAGAGGCAAATTTTGATAATTTGCTAATTAAGTGCAGTGAACTGCTGATTTTATTGCATACAAAATCGATATAGTCTACCCGTCTAAGATTTTTGTGTAGGTATATCCCCAAAAATTTACATTTGTCATTGTCTACTTTTTTGATGCCATTTATATTATCAATACAGGTTTGGTATGAATTACCAAGTTTAAATGGTAATAGCTGGGATTTGCTAATATTGACTTTTAGACCTTGATCATGGAAGTAAGAAGTTATTTGACTTAAGCCATCACTTGCAGCTAATGTCAAGTCATTCATTTGTTTGCAAAAGAACAAAAGTGAGGTATCATCTGCATAACTTACTAACCAGGGGTACAGAGGTGCCTCTAAATCATTAATGTAGACCAGGAAAAGGAAAGGGCCCATTACTGAGCCCTGACGTACACTTTGTTTTACTCTTTCATAGTTGGATTGGAAATGTTTAATCTGATCATTAATTTGATAACTCAGCTTTGTACACTGCTTATGATTGGTTAGATAAGTGATCAGTAGTTGTATGGATGTGGCATTTATATTGTAAGTTTCCAGTTTGCTTAGTAGTAGCTCATGGTTCACTGAATCAAATGCTTTAGTAAGGTCTACAAATATCCCTGCTGTCTGCATTTCCTCATCCACGGCATCATACACCTTGTGGAGAAATTCGGTAATTGCCATAATGGTACTGTGATGCTTTCTGAAGCCATGCTGTATTTCTGCTAGTAAATTATTCCTTGTGATATAATCAATAAGATGTGTCAACAAAACAATTTCAAATATTTTACCAAAAGTTGGTATTGGTGATATGGGCCTGAAGTTTGATAGCTCTTCTATCGATCCTTTTTTATGCACGGGTTGAACTGCACTTTTCTTCAATATAATACTACTGTTGATCATACAGGTAATTATTCCGACTAATTCCTTATTGCATTTTTTAATTATAATACTACTCAGTCCATCCCAGCCAGATGAGGTCTTATTCTTTAAGTTATTTATTATTTTTCCTATTTCCTCCATACTCACTTCCTTAAATTCAAAAGCAGTAGCCAGCCTAGGGTAAGGCTTTACCATCCAAGACAGACCTGTGTTATTAACTGGATTCACAGCTGAAGATATAAAATATTCATTAAATATATTGCAGATTTTATCTGGATCATTAATAAGGTTTCCTTCATATTGGATTCTGACAATTTGAGCCTCTAACTTGGGGGTGGCTTTGCAATATCTATTTATTATATTCCATGAAGTCTTCCATATATTTGTTGACTGAGCTATTTCCTTACCTAGGATCTGTTTTCTTAAATTTGAGAGTTGTTGCTGAAATTGTTTTTTAACTTGATTGTACTTATCCTTAAATATTTGCAATTTAGTTGACTTATGTAGCACACTTAGATCCTC
The DNA here is from genome assembly GCF_023864345.2 of Schistocerca serialis cubense. Taxonomy (NCBI): domain Eukaryota; kingdom Metazoa; phylum Arthropoda; class Insecta; order Orthoptera; family Acrididae; genus Schistocerca; species Schistocerca serialis. Next base: position 731,473,338 of record NC_064640.1, on the reverse strand, counting down.
GATATTTTGCCCGAGTTTAATCGTGTAAGCTGGAAGAGTCAGTCGTGTTTTTTACATTTTGGTTGTGAGTTACTATTTTCTTAATTTAAGTGTAATAACCCGCACATCACTGAAGAGGCTTCAATCACATGTTCAGTTGTCAGCTTTACTCCTGATGAAATTGACAGCAAGTAAATGTTTATCAGTGGATGAAAATAAATAAACACCTTATCTCCACTGAGCATTTCAATTTTGTGGATAAATGATGTAGAAAGTATGTTTGATTCCACTATTACATGACATTTGGGGCAGAATTACCATACTGACAGGAGAATGTTTACAGGAATTGGCAATATTAACACTGCAGTAGGCACACCACGTAGAAATTTCTAGAACTGTGGTGAAATGACCCCATCTCCATACCCAAGGTTGCAAACACACTTCTGTGTGGTCGATTTTTACTTGGATGTGAGTCATTCCGGTGATGGAAAATTTTGACTGCCAGTATTCAGCTGGAAAAGGAATGATAGGTGGTGGCATGAAGTTCCTGATCACATTTTGTGCCAGTGTCCTGGATTAAATTCCATACCTTCTCACAGTGTCTATCGATGTGAGGGCACGTGACGCTGTCTGTTTATCAGATGGGGATTTAGGCTCAGCAGCTCCCTCAGTGCAATTTGGGAGGAGTTGGCTGTGTGCCCGCATCAGGTTTCACCCTCTTGCTTCCCTTTGTCCATAAAAACACAAACTCAGCAGTACACTGTATATGTACTCATCAAAGTCATTCACACAACACAGATACATACTTGACACTTTGTTATAGGTCAAAGGAAGACAAAAGCAGACCATGACCAGTGCAACCTCACCAAGTGAAGCAATGTAGGATTGCTGCATCTGCTCCCCTGTGCTCAGTTCCTGAGTATGGGACTACTTTCACTTTGATGGCGAAATGGAATGAAGCAACAAACACAAGATCCACATGTTGAATGTATACATTGCTCTTTCTACAGCAGTTCAGAGAGCTAATCTTACCTGCAAGATGTTTTACCCAAACTTATTTACACGGCAGTGCTTCACAATTGCTAAATATGTACAGGGACTCTATCACCCCCTGCCCCTCTGTCATCCACCAATGTATGTTAGTAGTGGCATATACTTGCATTACTGTGAGTGATAACTGTATAGAAAATTTACTGGAAACAGTGGCATTGTCCTGCCCATGTAAAAACTCATAATTGTAACTATATAACTGCACAACAGATAGTGATATTTAAGTATCTGTGCAGGTTTTACAGAAAGTGATTGTACACTTTGAGAAATGGCATAAATATAAGATTTTAATTTTTGGTGACTCGAGTATTGATATAAGACTAAGGATACAAACAAATTAACCTACACAGTATGCTACGAGCATGTGACCTGTTCTGTATTAATGATCACTTAACAAGACAAACTACTTGCCTTGACAATGTATTTACTAATGTAGAGACAAATCAGTTATCAAGTGGTGTTGTTCAATACACATTTTATTATCAGGTTACCTTCCATTCAGAAAGTGGGTTCACTCAGTGACTGTCATGTGGTTTATAAATTATACAGTGCAGCAATCAGTCATCCTTATTTTTGCAGGTTTTATTATGCAAAACCAGATTTTGGCTTGTGCCTAGCCATTATCAATGAACTATTTTCTAATCTCGATGCATGTTAGTTCCCTGTTGTTTGGGCATCAGTCACAGTTCATTGAATACTACCAATTCAAAGAACTGTGACTGACGCCCAAACAACGGGGAACTACCATGCACCGAGATCAGAAATTAGTGCATTAATAATGGCTAGGCACTAGCCAAAATCTGATTTTGCATAATAAAAGCTGCAAAAAAAGGACAACTGATTGCTGTGCTCTATAATTTATAAATCACATTTTATCAGTCCATAAAGGTGTTTCGTTAAATTAAATACTAAAAATCTGATTACAGTGAAATTAAGTGTAGAACATGGCTAAAGATGACAAACTTGAATGACATTCAGCTTGAAAGTAGGTCTATTCACATTGAAAATGCATTTACATTAACTGTCAGTGCACTGTCAGATACATTTAAAACTAATTGCCCTAAAGTAGTGAGGAAAAAATAAGGGAACTGCCAGGATACACGGTCTCACATCTGTGCATTGCCGTTTCACACACTATCTACAAGAGCTTTTAAGTCTGTTAATAATTTCCTATGATAAATCAAGGGATAGTGAAGAAGAAAGAGCAAACCACATATGATTAAAGAAGAAATATAAGGCAGAAATCAGTCAGATTAAGCAAGTGCAATGTTAATGACGTTTATATTAATAAGTTGCAAAATAAATGTAAAGTAGCCTGAATTGTTGTCAGGACTTATGTGGGCAGAAGTAAAGATATCAGCAAAAATAATTCCTGTGATGCTGGTATCACACCAGATGATTTCAACACATTCTTTGTTCATGCTGGCAGTATGAATAACACTGCTGCAGCTGAACACAATCGTAAATATGACAACATCCATGACTCAAAACATGAAAACTCTTTTCCTACAAAATATTGAAGATTTAGTTCCTGGCACTAAAAGATAAGAGGTAAAAGTAACCAATAATAAAAGTGCAATAGCAAAACTAAGTTACTCAAAATCAGAAGACATTTATGGACTCTCTATTTTCGAGAGAAAAAAACTGAGGATATAATAGCACATCCATTAAATTCTCTTATAAACTGGATGTTTGTTAGTGGTTGTTTCCCTATATCCTTAAAAATAACAGTCATTACTTTTCTGCTAAAAAATTTATCGTGTTTTGTTCTAATACTTACCGCCCAACCTGTGTTGCACCCATCCTTTTTTTCTTTCTGCATGACCGTGTATGTAAGCGTACTAATTACCAGATTTGCAGAAAACTATGACTTTTTAAACCTTGTGTGTGTGAAACATAGTAAGAAGGTGAAATCTGATGTCAAGTTATGTCTGTGATTACAACAATGTTTAAATACATTAGAAGAGAGAAATGTAATTTGTGATTGTGGAAATGTGCACTGCGATTTTCATGATATTCTATGTTTACAAAAGGAATACCAAGAGGATTGTGTGACTGCCGTATTAAAATATGATCCTATGTTAGCTAAACTGTATGTATAGAAACCTGAAAAAGTCATCGAACACTATTCAGTGTGTAGTGAAACTGTCATAACCTAACAAAATGATAACTTCATTAGGCCTAAAAAGTTCCATCATGCTAATAGTAAAGAGAACACCACTAGTCTCCCAGTAGCAAATAATTTTGGACTTTTAACGTGAGGTGAGTCAAAAAATGTGAAAATGCTAGAACAAATGAAGTACTCCCACAAATGTATTGGCTAAAAATCACTCAGTTACGAAACGCTGTCATAACAAGCAAGGAAATAATAGATAATGCTGGGAACATGCAAACATAACAATTATTGGTAAGAACAAAGAAGATATTTACATACTTTCAGGCAATCACGGAGAAGGTTTAGCTGACACCATGTCTAACATACAAGCTATGCTCAAAGTTGGTGGAGTAATGAAACCAGGTATCCCTTATGGGTAGTTCTGTGAAAATTTTCTGACTCCTGGAATCAACTGTGTAATAATAGGAGGCGCTAATGATGTTAATAGAAATGAAGATACACTTGTCATAAGAGCGCTAAGAAGTACATTACAGAAAATTACAAATGTTAACTTCTTCCTTGGTAGTACAGTAGAACCTTGCGTAGTGAGCATAATTTGTTCCAGGGCAGTATATGTACTTTATTATCCACTAAACATAATTAATTCTTTTTTACTAGGAAGCTATCTATAGTCATTCGTTTCTGCTAATGCTTCAACACTTGGAGAAATTGCGATACAGCATTATCGTCAAATAAATTTCTAGTGCACGTAGCCACTACTTTAATAGTGTGTTGATTTTCAGTGTACAATGCAACCGATTCCCATGCTTTCAGCATTTCTCTTATTGCATCAGAAGACTGTTTCTTTGCTGTTACTGCCTCCTCCTCCTCCTCCTCCTCCTCCTTCTCCTCCTCCTCCTCCTCTGAACTCCTCTCCACAACATCCTGCTGTGAAACATGCTGCAACTCCATAAGCTCTTCAGTGGTCATTTCTTGGCTGTGATTTTCACAAGCTCATCAGTATCATTACTATCCACTTCTAGTACAATGCTTTTGGCCAAAGCCACAATCTCGTTGGATGCAGGCTTCACAGGTACTGCCTCAAATGCCTGTCACATTCAACAATACACTCCAGCCAAAGCTTCTTCCAAGCAGAAGTGAGAGTTCGCTTGGTAACCCCTTCCCACAACTTTTAGATTATCTTGACACAGGCAATGATGTTGAAGTGATATTACCAAAACTCACTGGAGTGAGATTGATAGCTTCAGTCAGCCCAAAGCAATTTCCAAGAGTGCTTTGGTGCAGAGCTCCTTAAAGTTGGAAATAATCTGCAGGTCCATAGACTGGAGTAACAGAGTGGTGTTGGGAGGCAGAAATTGGATCTTGACGAATTCAAATTCTTCAAGGAGTTGGACTCGTAGGCCTTGAGAATGGGCACAAGCATTGTCCATAACATGCAAGAATTGGGAATGACAGATTCATCTCAAGCAAATATGTTTTCACTGAAGGACCAGATACTTCATTGATCCAATCACAAAAAAGATCACGTGACACCCAAAACTTGTAGTTGTTTGATCTCCGCATCACATTTAACCTCTTCTGGATTTTGCTCTTCTTGAAGGCTCATGGAGTTTCTGAATGGTAAACAAGCAGTGGTTTACATTTCAAATCGCCTCTTTCATTGGTACAGAATAGCAGAGAGAGCAAAAACCCATACTGCAATATGTAGTACTCCCGGCAGTGGCGTATGAACAATGAGGCTAGAGCAATGCAAGTGAATGGAAAAAAAGAGAAAAATAATGGTCATGTCAGTGTATTGAACACCATAGTGACGAATTTTTTTAATTAATAAGCTTGAGGCACTGCTGAGCATCTCACATGATGAGAAATCATCAAGATTTATATGTGGGGACTTTAATGACAATGTGCCAACAGCCTTATCACAGTGGTAACATCGGTTCCCGTCAGATCATCGAAGTTAAGTGCTGTCAGGCTGGGCTAGCACTTGGATCGGTGACCATCCGGTCTGCCGAGCACTGTTGGCAAGTGGGGTTGCACTCAGCCCTTGTGAGGCAAACTGAGGAGCTATTTGATTGACAAGTAGCAGCTCCAGTCTCAGAAACTGACCTATGGCCAGGAGAGCGGTGTGCTGCCCACATGCCCCTTCATATCCCTGTCCAGTGACGCCTACGAGCTGAGAATTACACGGCGGCCAGTCAGTACTGTTGGGCCTTCGTAGCCTGTTCAGGAGGGTCCTTTTTTTTTTTTTTTTTTTTTTTTGGCCAATGTGTTGGTAAAAAGTCCAATTAAAATTCAATTCCACAATACACAATATTTTACACAGTTTGAATTTGTATTCAAATTTAAACAACCTTAAAAGGCTAACAAATGCTTCAAAATGTCTCATAGCAAATTTATTTTGAAATATAGAAACCTCAGATAGAGAAGTTTTGAATATTGACCTAGGCATGTCTGATCACAATGCACTCATTAAAGTTTTCACAGTTAAGATAAATACAAAAACAGTACATCATATGTACAAACCAATTTTCTCCACTGAAAACTGTAGCCAGTTTGCTATCACACTATCTAACCAATCCTGAGATGCAGTATTGCTTCATACAATGTTTTATCTTTTCATGACAGATTTTGAAATGTTCTTTCCAAAAAGATTAGTCAAAATCAACTCACATAGGCATAGACACAGAAATTCATGGATCACATCTGATATAAAAAATTCTTCCAAGACTCTGAAATGAAAGGTTGTACTGATTCTAATTAAAAAAAAGTAACAAACTACAAAAAGTGTATAAAAGGATAATTAATCTAGCAAAAATACTAAATAATGCTAGATTAATAAGGAAGTCGGCCAATAAATCAAGAACTCCATGAGAAATTGTTCAAAGAGAAATGAAAGAGACAGTAAGCAACAGGATATTGTACTTAAATCTAAAGATAACATAACAATAAAGATGGAAGCCTTGCCTGTCTTTATTTATTTATTTATTTACATCCCAAGATCTTTTATGTACATATATTTTACCCTAGATATTGGACAAAATTTCATTAATTTCAATACTGTTATATCGAGTATTATTTGCTAGGGTCATTTTTAAGATGTTTCTCTGAGCATAATTTGCAACAGAAAATTCTTTACTTGGGCATTTTACGTAATTTTCTTTAGTTAAGTGGGATATCTTTCACATATAATGCAATTTGGCACTTTTGCACTCTCATTTCTACAATACTTGTATGTACATATTTTTCAGGAGAGAGCTTCCTGGCATCAGATGTACAGTATATTTACAAATTCAGTTTTTAAGATACTGTGATACTGAGTAAAAACAGTTTTCCATAAGATATAAAGTTACACTAATAATTACTTTCCAAGTGTACCTGAGAAGCTAAGCAAGAACTTTATCAAACAAGAGAAAATAACAACAATGAAGTAGTCAGCAGTTTGAGAATAAGTCCCACAGATGAACATGAAATGTTGAAAGTAAGTAATAGTCTGAAATCAAAAATGTCTGCAGGAATGGATGAAGTGCCAGTGTCACAAAAAAAGTTGCCTCACAGAGTTTAAAACCACTGATAGATATTGCCAGTTTCTCATTCAGTGAAGGTGTGTTCCCCTAGAGGCTGAAAATCTTTCAGGTTAGACGACTATTCAAACATGGAGATGCATGTAAGGTAGGAAACTACAGACCTATATCCTACCTTCAATCTTCTTCAAGAATATTTGAAAAACTGATAAAACTCCAACTCATTAGCTACCTTGACACCTTCAGTATTCTGAATTATTGCCAGCATATCTTTCAAACAGGTTACAACACAGAAACAGCTATGCAGGCTATACAGAAGAGTATGTTATGAATTTACACAATAGCAAAAGTGTGGCGGGAATCAACCTAGAGCTTTCCAAGGCCTTTGATGCAGTAAACCATCAAATTATACTTAACAAACTGGAGGCAATAGGCATTGGAGGAATTGGGAGGAAATTGTTTGAATCCTGTCTCCAAGATAGAACTTAAGTAGTGGAACTCACCTTAAAATAAGTAAAAATAAAGCATCACATGCTAAGAAAGTGGAATAAGGTGTCCTGCAGGTTAGAGTTCTTGGCCCACTATTTTTCTTGATCTATATAATGACATTAAAATCCAAACAGTTCATCCAAAATTATGTTATTTGGAGATGACACAAACAAAATTATAAGTGATGACAGAAAATCTTTATTCACTACAACTGAAAAAAGTTCTGAATCGTGTGCAACAGTGTTTAATGCTAATAAGTTAGCACTTAATTTAAACAAAAAAAATTGCATGCCAGTATAGTAAATTAAATGAAAAGGATGACCATTTATTATTGGGTGACCAGGAACACAGAAAGTACAGCCTACAAAAATTTTGGGCATGTATACTGATCATGACTTGAGCTGGATAAGACCATGTCATATGCATATCCTCAAAACTCAGTTCTGCTCGTTTTGCACTAAGAATAATTCCTCTTGTAGCACAGATTTGCAAGATAGTGCATTTTTCTTATATCTGCTCTATTGTATCTTACGGAATAATGTTCTGGGATGTAAAAAAATCTCATTTGGAGAAACATTTTTAAATTACAGAAAAGAGCCATTAGAATTAATACACACAGCTCTCCACAAACACACTGCAGGCCCTCATTCAATGCAGTTAAAAAACACATACAGCACCATATTTGTATGTATTCAAAAGAGTACTATGCACAAGACACACTTGAGTAGTTTACATATAAATTCAGATTTCCAAAATGATGATATATGTACCAGTAAGAATCTGCAGTAGAAACAGCAATAAAAACAAAAAACTCAAAAAAACATTTGAGTTTTTATGGAATAAAGCTGTATTTTGCTCTGCCAATTTGCATCAAGGGGAATCGTAGAGGAGGGACAATTTAAGTCTGAAATTAGAAAGTTAAGTGTTAAATAAATGTCTTTATAACATGGAGGGATATTTTGTATCCCTAAATCACCAACAAACACTTGTATTTTCTTCATTATCAGTACAATCATGCTGTTCTCATTGTAAATTTTATATTTCGTTTGTTACTCTTTTGACTGTAAATGATGTGATAAATGTGTGTTCTTGAAGTGTACTATATGTATGTCGAATCCTTATTTACTTGTTCAGAGAGGATGTTTAACTCCACTGCATTAGTTCATTGTGTCATTTTTAAAACATTGTAAAATAATAATTTTAAATTTTGTTGTATTAATTTGAAGAATTGTGACAGTTCCCATATCACACAAGTGTTGCAAAGTATGCTAATAAACTAAACTGAAAACTAAAAAAATTACATAAAGCTCCAAATCGGTCAAAGCTGTCTGTAAAAAATATTCTAAGTGACTCACAATATGGCTCCAAGTCCAGCCTGTCAACAGTAGAAGCAGTTGACAGTATTGTTTCACTTACACTACCGTCATTAGAATCTAGAGGAATTTTTAATGCTATGCCTTGCGGATCTCAGTAAGGCATTTGACTCTATCAGTCATAGAATTCCATTAGAAACACTACTGTTACATTTTTAGAGGCTCAGAACTCTATCTGATCAGATCCTTTCTGGGTGACAGTAAACAAATTATGCAGTTCAATAATTTGAAGTTAAATGTCTTGAATATAAAGCAGGGAGTGCCACAAGGTACTGTGTTTGGACAATTTACTCTTCATAATACATGTAAATCACTTGCCTTGTATTATGTTGTGTAAATCCATACCCTAGCACTTTTGTTACAGCTCGAAAAGATTTGGAAGCCAAAAAGATCAGATTGATATCAGTCGCTAGATTTAAGAAAGCTCAGGATAATTGGCAGGACACATGGGGGTTAAAATATTTAACTTGTTGCAGGCACATACTGTGTCACTGAGAATGTTTAGAAACACCACACTGAAATGGCTTAGAGAAAAAGCATTTTGCACAATCAAAGGGCTCAAAATATGCCTTAAAGATGATCTTAAGTACTAATTATAATTTCACTTACAATAAAGGAAATATAATTTCACTTAGGACTAAACTTATATATTATGTTGAGTATATCATGCGTAGTATGCTGGACAATTTTGTATCTTGACAGACAATAAGGATCTAAAATATTTGTTACACTACATATGTTATTTATGTAGGTGTGTGTGTGTGTGTGTACACAAAAGACTTTTTTTTACTGCTTAAAAATGCATAATAAATAAAAAAAAGTATTAGTTAGTAATTTACATACCCTGTAGATAATTTAAAATCTTGTATCAGAATGGCGTGAAATGAGTGAGGGATACTTATACATGATTATTGTTAACATTAATCAACACATTATTTTTTAGTCCTACTCATGCAACTACACTTTGAAAGAAGGCTTTTTTCAGGCTGTCAGTTTTTACATCTACATGTACATGATTACTCATCAATTCAAAATCAAGTGCCTAACACTTAACACATCTATACCAGTGGTCATATAATGTCGAGAGAGGTAGATTTTGTCAGCTGGGCTTGATGACTGTGACTCATGAATGGAGATAATTAGTACATTAATTTTACTATTTAGTGCTCAAATATTTTGATGCCGTAAAGATAGCTGATATTCCCCACTGACTGAGTTGAAATTGGGTGGTAATAAAATTTCTGCTGACTGCTAAAAGTTTTGAAACAACAGCTGTTTGTGCTGATGCAATATGCCAGAATTACACTGATCAGCCAGAACATTATGACCATTGACCTACCATCGACATGAACCCATCCAGGTGAAGGCAGCATCATCTGATGAATGAATGCTAGTCAGAAATATGCACGGTGCATGTAGTATCCGTGATTGTGCTGTCTATGTGTAGAATGGGGAAGGTGTGCGTTCTTCCAGAGATTGTCCGAGGGCAGATTGTTTTGGGCCAGAGGCTTGGCATGAGCATTTCAAAAACTGAAGGACTTGTCAGGTGTTTGAGGAGTGCTGTGGTGAGTGTCTTCAATGTGTGGTGAAACCACAACCAGACTTGTGGGTTTGGGTAACTACTCCTCATTACAGATGTCAGAAGTCATAGGCTGGAGAGACTGGTCAAACAGGACAGGCAGTGAATTGTGGCAGCATTAACATCATACTTTAATGCTGTGCAGAGTACAAGTGTGTTTGAACACACAGTGCACCAAACACTCCTAATGATGGGCCTCTGCAGCCAATGACCCATGCATGTGCCATTGTTAATCACAACATTGGTAACTATGACTGCAATGGGCACATGACCATTGGTACTAAACATTGGAATAGTGACAGATTGTTGCATGGTCAGATGAATCCCAATACCTACTTCATCATGCTGATGGGAGGGTGTGAATTTGTAATCTTTTAGGGGAATAGCTCCTTGACACCTATACTATGGTACAGAGACAATCTGACGGCAGATCCATTGTGCTCTGGGGAACAATCATGTGGGCATCCATGGGTCTAGCGGAGCTTGTACAAGGCACCATGATGCCCAAGGAGTATCACACACTGGTTGCAGCCCATGTAGACCCCTTCATGACAGCCATGTTTCCCAACAGTAGTGGCATTTTTCAACACAATAACGTGCCATTTCACAAGGCCAGGAATGTGATGTAGTGGTTCAAGGAACACAGGGACGAGTTCCAGTTAATGTGCTGCCTCCCAGCTCACCAGATCTGGACCCAGTCAAACACATCTGGGATGTGATTGAACGTAGCATCAGAGCTCATTGCCCCCCCCCCCCCTCCAGGAATTTGCAGGATTTAGGTGACTTGTGCCTGCAGATGTGGTGCCAGCTCCTTCCAGCGATCTATGAAGGCCTCACTGCTTCCATACCATGACATGTTGCTGCTGTTGTACATACCAAAAGTGGACGTACCAGATTTTTGTTAGGTGGTCATAATGTTCTGACTGATCAGTGTATGTTGTTTGGTTTCTTTCTCAATCTGAAGCTTTGTTTCAATCTTAACCTCTCTTAAAACTTGGTTTCTTGCTGTCCTCCCTACCCTTAAAATGCTGCTTTTTTTTTTAACCCTGTAGCCACTGACATTTTATCACTCATTTAGTATACCAAGAAGGGTAGGCAGTTAGGTGTACATATTGATGGAAACATAAAGTGGGAAAACCACATAGTACACCTGCTGAAATGTTTAGTTCAGCTACCTTTGCCATAAAAATAATTGCAAAATTTGGTGATACACAATTTATTAAGTTAACATATTTTTATTAAATGGTGTCTTATGGGGTAATATTCTGGGGTAGCCCCTCACTTAGGCAAAAAGTGTTCATTGCACACAAGACATTAATTAGAATTATGTATAGGGTTTACAAACATACATCTTCCAGGTGTCTGTTCCAGCAGCTAGGAATATTACCCACAGCCTCCCAGCATATTTATTCACCTACAAAAATTTTTATCAACGGTCCATCTGTGTTTGAGAGTAACAAGATATCCACAAGTGCAACATTAAAAGGAAAATGATCTGCATTACCCTTTAAGGAATATAACTGTGGTGAAGAAGGAGGTGAAATATGCAGCTTAAAAAATCCTCAGCAGTCTACCAATAGCAATAAAATGTATGGTGTAGGAGATTTTTTTTCATGCAAATGCAGATTAAAGATGTTTCTCACATTTCTTGAATAGAAATAATCAGTCATTTACACAGAAAAAACATGTCAATTGGCAGCATACAGTGACATTTATAATTTTTCATGTTTTTCTAAATGTGTGAGTAGCAGGGCAGTGATGATTCAGGCAAGAAAATTGAGGACATTGTGGGAGTAGTTGATTCCATTTCAAATATGTACATGTTTTGTAAGTGATTAACATTTTATATACATATTAAATACATTCTGCATAGGGCAAAATACCTTGTCAACACAACTAAATGTGATATATATACCACAGGTGAATTATTATTTTAATATTTGCATTCAACCTTGGTAGGCTCTGTCTATCAAGGTCACCACATCAGCTGCTTTTGGAAAGCTGTGGCTCTTGTGGTCCTGCATCACATCACAAATTTGACCAGCACAGTTCAACTCCCTAACCTGAAAGGAATTAGAAAACCCAGGAGCTCCTCTAACCAGAAGGTATCTACAGTTTACCTACATGCTAGACTGTGCGAATACCACCTCGTTTCCTGAAGAATCTGGAACAGGCATGCATAATCTCACATGTGATGTGTCATGCAGTAAATTTTGTCACTGAGTTACAGTTCTGATGGGTCGCTCACTGCTGTAGACCGATTGTCTTGTGTGTAAGCAGGCTTGAGATGCTCATCAGATACAGTATCCCATTTACCACGCTTATCAATCACAAATGTTTTATCACTGTGGTCTATTACCTTAAAGGAGCCAGTATATTGTGATATTGTGGAGAGAGTAGTGATTTAACAGTGTCATCTCTCAGTCACACAAAATCATACCTGACTAAATCTCCATGGAAGAAAATGTGTCTGTCACAATGTCAGCCTGGATTCTTTGACAAGAGATGTTGCATGTGCTAGAGCAGTTTATGCAAGAATGCATTGGACTGCCCAATCAATAGCTCATGGTCAGGTGTGGAGGAGAAAATTCACTTAGGACTAATAACTGCTCGCCATAGATTTGCTGAACAGCCAAGCAACTGAATTCCCCTTTCAGGAAAATATGTAGCCCTAATAGTACTAAAGGCAGTACGTCCAATGAGACTTCCATACAGCAAGCCAATACCACCTCCAATGTGCAGTACATACGCTCTGCTATCCTGTTACTGGCAGGATGACAGCTTGTGGTTTGAATATATTTGCAACTGCACATTCTCAGAGCTCTCTGAACAGTAGGCTCTCAAATTGCTACTCCTGTCTGTGGTAATGGCCTGGGTGAAAGAGACTGACACCTTTTGTACCTCTCTGCCATAGTCAGCAAAATTGAAATCCATTGGTCTGGGTGGTGCGACCTTACCCATCTTGTCGTGTTCTGTGACCTTCTATAAACTATTCTGCACGCACCCATTGCACTGCCTAAACACTTGGTCCTATATGAGCAGCAATTTCCCAGATGGATGCATCACATTCTCTCATGCCAATAATGCGCCCTCTTTCAAACACACTGATTTGATGGTACAGTTCGTGCATACATCTGTGAGGCATCCTGCACATCCGCTCAAGTCACATTGATCCATTACCTTCGGTTTATAATTACAAAGAGATGCGCAAGCACATTCTACCAGTGGATGGTGTTGCGCCATGATATCGGTGTTGGCCTCGAACCCACGGACCAATGTGTTTCAAATGGTAATCATTTCTGCAGAACATACTAATGTACAAGTCTTGTGAATATGTATGTCCCACCTCGTTCAAGGTGTACTGTTTTTTTCTGACCATGAATATACCTCAGCAAAATGTAGCAAGTGTCACCTATAATAGTTCAAAATTCCAAGAAATCATCTATGGCCTTTAAATGTTGGAGTCAAGAGGCATCTGCACATTATTGTTGACCTTCTCAGGAAGAGGTGAAATGCCCATGAGAAAGGCTGCACAGTCTAGAAACTGTACCTCCTCCCAAGCAAGGACACAATTTTTCAAATTGACCATGACTCCATAGCACTCCAGCCTATATGTAAATGCCTGAAGTGCTCCTGTTTGGTTTTAGAAAATACCAAGATATTGTCCATGTAGCACTTCAAGCTTAAAACACTGTCAAGTCTGGGCAGCATTTCTTAGTCCGGAAGGCCTTGTGTTATGATCGAAGAGCCCAAAGAGGATTGTCACTGCAGTTTTATGCTCATCGTTTTGAGGTATGGGGATTTGTGAGAAAGCCCTTGCACAATCTATTATGCTAAAAAAACACAAGTGTCCGCCACACTGTTGTTACATTTGGCAACATGGGAACCAGGTATCTGCCTGGAATGGTGCAAGCATTTAAGCCCCTATAATTGCCACACATTCTTCATGAGCTATCCTTATTCTGTACCATCTGTGAGATTGTGTCACATATCCATTAGAAATCACCTTCTCGAACTCAAATTGTGCAGCATGTAACTTATTGGAATTAACCACCGAGGTCTGGCAGTGTCCAGTTGCCCTGGTGCTGTTAAGATATGGTGATGAGTTGTATGGCTTCTTTTGCTCTTCGCTAATAACTGGGTCCATTAGCACTGGGAAATATTGCAGCAGCTGTTGGCCAAGGTCATCACCCACATTTGCCATGATGTTGGGGGCAGTAGTATGGGTAGCCACATGGTTCCGGTCTCCTGAAGTAGCAGTGAAGTGTAAGTGTCGTAACAGCTCAAGTGTTATGTTCAACTCGTTATGCTTAGACACTTCCCTCTTCAGTTCAGAACTGCTATCTTGTAATATGTTATGATGAATTACTCCTCAGCACATAACACATTAACTTCACATATCTTTGCATTAAGTACCTTCCAGGTCTCTCAGCTCTGAAGCTTCCATGAGTTCACACAATGTAGAATGTGCAATCTTCTCACATAAAGCTGATGTGTGTTTTCTACATTTAGGCAATTGCAACACCGAGACTTCTACACCAGGCATGGAAGACACAGACAGCCCAAAAGTTTTCACAAGATGCTCACCAGCACTATCGTGCAATGCATGGCCTAATGTGGTAGAGAAGAGAGGAGAGAGACACATTTTGATCAAGCAACGGTTTAATAGGCCCAGCATCAAAGAAATTTAAACTAGAACAGTGTATTAATCCCTGATTTATCCAGTGTTAAAGGTTATAAGTGTTGAGCTTGTAACTATAAAATCAGTAGATGGGGAATTTATTGACTGAATACCTATGTATTTTGTGACTCCTGCAGGCCTGAATATGATTCAAGCTGAATTTAAGGCATATAGAAAGTAATTATTGACTAAATGTTTCAGAATAAAGATGATGTGACTTACCAAACGAAAGCGCTGGCAGGTCAATAGACACACAAACAAACACAAACATACACACAAAATTCAAGCTTTCGCAACCAACGGTTGTTTCATCAGGAAAGAGGGAAGGAGAGGGAAAGACGAAAGGATGTGGGTTTTAAGGGAGAGGGTAAGGAGTCATTCCAATCCCGGGAGCGGAAAGACTTACCTTAGGGGGAAAAAAGGACAGGTATACACTCACACACACACCCATATCCAACCGCACATACACAGACACAAGTAGACGTCAAATGTCTACTTGTGTCTGTGTATGTGCGGTTGGATATGGGTGTGTGTGCGAGTGTATACCTGTCCTTTTCCCCCCCTAAGGTATGTCTTTCCGCCCCCCCCTCCCCCCCCCCCCCCCCCCCCCCACACACACACACACACTGAGAAATGAATGAATGTATTGAATTGCTAATCCCATACTACCATAGTACTCAAAGCTTATTTATAAGTGTTCTGTGGTTTACCATGTCAACAGTTTTAGTTAAATCTAAAAATACACCTGCTGTTTTTCATCAATGGCTTTTAAAACAGTGGTTATATGTTCGTCGATTACCATCTTACTTGATTTCTTACTTTGCAAACCATACTGAGGATGGGCTAATAATCCATTTTTGTTTATAAACTGTATTAACTTAATGTACATTATTTTCCTAATACTTTTGAAAAACAAGCTGTTAAAGTAATGGGGCAACAGTTTATCACTTTATGTTTGCCAGTAACTTTGCGAATTGGAATCATTTTGGATGTTGTTAGCTGATCAGGAAAGATGCCTGTCTGTAATGAGAAGTTGCATAATAAGTGACGGGGGTCAGTAATATTTGGCAGGAAGAACCGCAAGTTTCTGCTGGGTATGCCATCAACTCCTGCTAGCTTGACTGTATCTTCCCTGCTTACATGATCCACAAACACTGACAATTTACAGCTGTTGATCTTGTTTTCTGTTGGCCACTCGATAACCACACAGTATGTGTTAGTAACTACCTGAGCACGATGGAATACTGACGAGTGCAATTAGCATATTCAACAAAATGGTGAAATATATTAACATAAGCTACTTTGACATTAAATTGTGTGGTTGAATTGCTAGTAAGTAAGGCAGAAGACTTCAGTATATTCGATACAAGGCATGGCACTGCTTGTAAATACACACACTTCCATTCTGAGATGTATAAGTAAATACGATATCGTAAAATATTCTGAAAAAAGTGGTGGTAAATATTGTGTGGTATATCCCCATATCCCACGTTAATCAAATAACAGACTAAAACCAATATATAGGTACTAAGTACACATTATTGGTGTGTGTGATGTCTTATAAGGTTGACCGCGGTATCTCCGTAAGTAACGATGGAGAAACCCAAATAAAATAACCACAGACTTTCAAACTTTTGCAGATCACATGGCATTAATTACTGACTCACTAGATAGTGCCCAAGAACAAATCACAGAACTACAGACAGAAGCAGGCAAAATAGGGCTAAAGTATCATATGAAAAAATACACTTCATGAAAAACATCAATGATACCATTCCACATCTTAATTCATCACAACACAACATCTAAAACAAACTTCTTTAAATACCAGTATCTAGGAGAACTGATAACAAGCAGTACAAAAGGAAAGATACCATGGAAAGCAGAGTATTGTATATAAAATAGTAAGGGCATTCCAAATGACAAAAAATATATATAACTATAAATAGCTCTATTTGAAAGTGGAAATGCTAATTGATGTGATGAGGAAAAGAAGATTACAATATTATGGGCACATATACCGAATGGATACTAAGAGACCAACGAAGCAGGTCTTCAACTTACTAACCAGCTACAAATCCAAACCTACACTGTTCACTGAAATTGACAATGATATGAAATACACTGGACTTAGAATGAACGTAATAGATAACAGAATACTTCTTAGGGAAGCAATAATAGATAACAGAATACTTCTTAGGGAAGCAACCCAAAAGGCAGAATCTCATGGGAAAAAAGATGAGGTCTGCAATTGGAAGAAAGTGGACTCAGGAAGAAATGGAATAACAATCTGGAAGGATGAAGGAAGTCTGGAAGTAACGAAAATTAACACAAAGAAGCTGTCGACATTGATTTCCTTGAAGAATCTGCTTGAAAGTCCCAATTAGTAAATTTAATGATGTCATTCAACTTAAATATGAAAGTTATATGTCCTACGAGATTAAACAGCTGTCTTGATCAGGTTGCTACTAACACTGATTGCACAGTAAAAATTATAAATGTTGGTTTTTCAGATCACAGTGCACTAACAATATATTTTAATCCACCATTCAATGTACTCCCATCAGGAGAAACAGTTATTAAATGTAGAAGTTATAGTGATAGCAACATAAACAACTTTGTACTTAGCTTAGAGAAAGAAGACTGGCAAAGTGTATTTACTTCCTCAACAACAAATGAAAAATATGACAATTTTCTGCAGATATTTGAATATTACTTTAATTGCCATTTCCCAGAGAAAACAAAGACTATCACTAACAAAAAACAGAATGCTTGGGTCACAAAAGGTATTAAAACTTTATCAGAAAAGATGAGGCTGCTGCAGAGACTTAGCAAACTCGACAGTGGCAAATCCAAAGAGTTCAAGGTATACTATAAAAATTACAAAAACACATACAGGAGATTTATAAAATGTGCTAAAAAAGCTCATAATGATAAAACAATTAGGTGCTCTTCCAACAAATGTTGGAAGAGCACCTAATTGTTTTATCATTATGAGCTTTTTTAGTGCATCTGGGGTATAATAAATGAACAGACTGGTAGAAAGTTAAGGATAGAGGATAAAATCACACTAAATATAGAAGGACAAAAGACTGAAAATGCACATAAAATTGCCAATAAATTCAACTGCTATTTTTCAGAAAGTTTCACAAATCTCCTAACCAACTCTTTACATACTGTTCACTCTCCTCTGACAAATCTCCTGACTAACTCTCCAAACACTGCACAGTCTTGTCTCAAAAATAATAGTCCTCTGAACTCCTTTCTCCTATCTCCTACAACACCACATGAAATTGAAGATATTATTAAAAAAAGAGTCAACAAGATTTATTCTGCAGGGCATGATTTGATACCCTGCTTCTTACTTCATAAGTGTTCAAATTACATCAGTGGACCCCTGTCAAATATCATAAATACCTCATTTCTAGAGGGAACATTTCCAGACCAGCTAAAACTTGCTAAAATTATACCTCTCTACAAGAAGGGAGAGAAAACGGACGTGACAAACAATAGGCCAATTGCTATACTATATGCCTTGTCAAAAATATTTGACTACTGTATGTTAACTAGATTAGAAATATGTTTAAATTCTAACAACATAATCACATCTTCCCAACACGGATTTTGGAAAAATAGGTCCACCACACATGTTCTGTATGCATTTCTAGAAAAGTGCTCAAGTTTCGTTGACCATAAACAACCTGCTGTCTGTATATTTCTTGATAAGTCCAAGGCCTTTGATATGGTCGACCACAAGCTGCTGCTTACGAAACTCCATAAGACCATAAGTATGGGATTAGAGGTGTAGTCCACAATTGGCTCAATAGCTACCTTAGTCAAAGAAAGCAATATGTAGAAATAAGAAAATCATAGACATTCAGGCACTGCAGGTCAGATATACTACATACAACAAATGGCGTCTCTCAGGGATCTGTCCCTGCCCTGTTCTTTTCATATTGTTCATAAGTGATCTCCCAGAACACATACCAAATGCCAGTTCCTTTCTGTATGCGGACGACACAAATATCCTGATAACCAGTAGAGGTGACACACTGCAAGATGCAGTTAATGAAAGTACTTGTCATTTTCAATCGTGGTTTGAAGCAAATAGACTACTCATAAATATTCAAAAAACTGTAAGTATGAACTTTCATACTAGACAAAATAAAACCCCCTTCAATGCAGTTATAGTTATCGGCAATTATGACATTATGAACAGGCAGGTCACCAAATTTCTTGAACTTACCATCAGTAACACACTAAGTTGGAAACCACATATTGAGTCATTGTCACAAAAGCTTAGTAAAACCTGCTATCTATTACGATCATTAAAAGACACAGCCATTGTAGATACCTTGAAGCTGGTGTACCATGCCCTGTATGAGTCTGTCTTGATCTATGGCCTAATCTTCTGGGGAAAGAGCTCTGAGTCTCTCACAGTTTTCAAGTTACAAAAACAGGTAGTAAGAATAATGAAATGTAAAAAAAGAACTGAACACTGTAAACCACTATTTCAACAGCCAAAAATCCTGCCACTGCCATGCCCTTATATATTGGAACTAGCTTGTTTTACAGTACAGCACTTGGATGCCCTCGACAGAAATGCAGACCGCCACACGCATGACACCAGAAACAAAACACAGTTACAAATTATAGCCCACAACACAAAATTATATGCGAATGGGGTTAAATGTATGGGCATTAAAATATACAACCACCTCCCAACAGACATAAAAACAAGCAAAAACCCAGAAATAATGAGAATTAAATTAAGGAAATTGCTACTAAATCACTGTTTCTATTCCGTACATGAATTTCTTGAAACAAAATTTTAATTACTTGCAATAAGCTGTTTATTCAGTTGTAGATGTTTCTACTTAGTAAAATAATTTAATTATTGTATCTTATCTATATTCTGTCTGTATCTCATATATGTATTCTGCTATGAGAACTAAGTACCACAATATTTTAATTACCGGTACTTGTAATAAGCTGTATATTCACTTGTAGATATTTCTACTTCGTAAGATAATTTAATTATTGTTTGTCACTCATATTCTGTCTGTATCTCATATGTATTCTGCTATGTGAAGTATGCACCACCGTCATCTCTTCATCACACACCACCTTTCTTATATTTTGTCTATGTATCCTATATGTATTCCGCTATGTGAGTTACGTACCACTAATGTCATCTCTTGTCATGTACCATCTTAACATAATTTTTCAAATTGACTTGTCCTATATCATGATGTGCTTTGCTGTACAAATTGTATGATCTACAGGACCAATAAAAAATCAATCAAATCAAATCAGTCCATTTATCGTATCCTCAAGGAGGGCTATTCGTGCATATAAATAAATAATAAAAAGGCAAACAGAAAAATTTGCTGGACGTGTTCAGTGATTCTTGTCTTTGCGTTTCATCTGGACGGACATTTATTTAAAAGATGTAAATATCCTGAAATCCGATGAGCTCCGCGAAAATATATTTGTACCACAGACGTACATTATGTCTGCTAGTCAGTGATCTCTATACTATGGAGATCCAGATCACTGCTGCTAGTGTCAGAGATAGAGGATACTCGTGCTGCCATCTCGTGCAGACGTTACGAAACACGTAGTAACGAGTGCTTGCTGAGCTGTTTTACGTGTCATTGTAAAATTTTATTAAACTACTGAAGTACCACACTATGTCTGTAGAAAAATTAAGACAAAACATAAATTATTTATGCCAGGAACTGCTACCGTTATGCCCACAGGAATAAAAGAGCAATAAATTTCATTGCATTGGTTCCACACTCGTTTGTCTCGGCATTCTTTCTCCTTTAAATCTCCGACTCTGTACCTCACGCTCTTTGAGAGAGAGAAATTTAAATAGAGAATGATAATTACAATACAATTCCGCGTTATCTTTGTTGTTATGCGTAATGATAAATGGTTGTTAACCCCCTTTAACTCCGCCTGCAGCTTCTGTACAGTGAGTTGAGTATATTTGCGGAAGCTGTTGCCGATCCCAAGCCCGGATAAAGGAGGAGGGTTGGCCATTAAAGAAAGCTGTAAAAGGGATGACTCAAGTTGTTTAGGGACTGATTTTGCGAGGGGAAGGTTGTAAGCAGTCATTGCCGCAACCATGGCTGCAGTATAGTTATAAAATTTAGAATTTAATAAGCAGCCAGCCACAATTATGGTTCAAAAAAGTTTATTGAAATCAAACCATCACCGATTTCGGATTTACACTCCTGGAAATGGAAAAAAGAACACATTGACACCGGTGTGTCAGACCCACCATACTTGCTCCGGACACTGCGAGAGGGCTGTACAAGCAATGATCACACGCACGGCACAGCGGACACACCAGGAACCGCGGTGTTGGCCGTCGAATGGCGCTAGCTGCGCAGCATTTGTGCACCGCCGCCGTCAGTGTCAGCCAGTTTGCCGTGGCATACGGAGCTCCATCGCAGTCTTTAACACTGGTAGCATGCCGCGACAGCGTGGACGTGAACCGTATATGCAGTTGACGGACTTTGAGCGAGGGCGTATAGTGGGCATGCGGGAGGCCGGGTGGACGTACCGCCGAATTGCTCAACACGTGGGGCGTGAGGTCTCCACAGTACATCGATGTTGTCGCCAGTGGTCGGCGGAAGGTGCACGTGCCCGTCGACCTGGGACCGGACCGCAGCGACGCACGGATGCACGCCAAGACCGTAGGATCCTACGCAGTGCCGTAGGGGACCGCACCGCCACTTCCCAGCAAATTAGGGACACTGTTGCTCCTGGGGTATCGGCGAGGACCATTCGCAACCGTCTCCATGAAGCTGGGCTACGGTCCCGCACACCGTTAGGCCGTCTTCCGCTCACGCCCCAACATCGTGCAGCCCGCCTCCAGTGGTGTCGCGACAGGCGTGAATGGAGGGACGAATGGAGACGTGTCGTCTTCAGCGATGAGAGTCGCTTCTGCCTTGGTGCCAATGATGGTCGTATGCGTGTTTGGCGCTGTGCAGGTGAGCGCCACAATCAGGCTGCATACGACCGAGGCACACAGGGCCAACACCCGGCATCATGGTGTGGGGAGCGATCTCCTACACTGGCCGTACACCACTGGTGATCGTCGAGGGGACACTGAATAGTGCACGGTACATCCAAACCGTCATCGAACCCATCGTTCTACCATTCCTAGACCGGCAAGGGAACTTGCTGTTCCAACAGGACAATGCACGTCCGCATGTATCCCGTGCCACCCAACGTGCTCTAGAAGGTGTAAGTCAACTACCCTGGCCAGCAAGATCTCCGGATCTGTCCCCCATTGAGCATGTTTGGGACTGGATGAAGCGTCGTCTCACGCGGTCTGCACGTCCAGCACGAACGCTGGTCCAACTGAGGCGCCAGGTGGAAATGGCATGGCAAGCCGTTCCACAGGACTACACCCAGCATCTCTACGATCGTCTCCATGGGAGAATAGCAGCCTGCATTGCTGCGAAAGGTGGATATACACTGTACTAGTGCCGACATTGTGCATGCTCTGTTGCCTGTGTCTATGTGCCTGTGGTTCTGTCAGTGTGATCATGTGACGTATCTGACCCCAGGAATGTGTCAATAAAGTTTCCCCTTCCTGGGACAATGAATTCACGGTGTTCTTATTTCAATTTCCAGGAGTGTATTACAAATCCGTGTAAGATGGCGCCTACAGATTTTCTTACTTTCCTGCTAGGGCCTCGTTTCGCAGTGTACATTTTCTGCACTAAAATTAAAAGTTCTTCATTCGAAATCCGATTAACTGGGAAGAGAATTTTTTTCATTATAAGCTACATATAAACAAATGGAATGATATTAAGTTAAATAAAGCATGCAATGTGCCGAAAACTTACGCACACCAAGTATGTTTTCGATATATTTCATGTTTTATTTTACTTTACGGTCATGTCTTGTGTGTTCCTATTACGGTTAAAAAGAAAAAAAATCTGTTGAAAGTTCACAAATACAAAACGTTTTGTTTATAGTGGTGCGCAATAACGATTGCAGAACGAAGCGATAGCAGAAAAGCAATAAAATCTTTCACAGACATCGTAATATGGAATTGTGACAAATCCAAACTGGCATTGATGTGCTTTAAATAACATTCTTTAAATTATGCGTGTGGCTGGTATCTGTTTTAAATAATAATCCGTATAATTAACAGAGGCATCCTCTAAGACTCAGTACCATAATGAGATCGTTTACATTTGATTATCCACTCATCTTCAGCTTAGGAGCATGGTGGAAACCTTCGCAAATAAAGCATCTACACAGCGGTGATAGCTATATGGAAATCGCGAATCAACTTGTGTGGTTTCCTTTTGTTTCTTTAAACACGACTGATGTGTCATCAACAGTTGTTTCTAGTGAATGTAGTAAGGAATTTTGCGTCTTTCAGAATAATCCACTCAAGAAATTGACGTTGAATACTACTATAAATTCCGGGGTTTTTCATCTGCATGTTACGTAGGTTAAATGGAGAAAGTTAACAATAAGTATTTCTACAGATTTCCAAGACAAACTAAAGAGTTGCATCTGATGTGGAGTAGTCCTTGTAAGCTGTGAAGGCGGAGGGAGTTTTGGCTAGTGGAGTTTCAAAAGCAGACTTAAGACTCAGATAATCGAAAAAGTCCAAGATTCATAGGAATGCTTTAACAGGGCTACCAGAACTTAAAACAAAGCTACATCATGGGAAAAATGAATGAAAACCGCTTAAAGCTTTGTACGATAGCAGCAACAAGAGCTAGGTAATGGACATACGAAGACAAGGTATTTGCTCTGTCCTTATACAAGCAAAACCCTTGCCCATACAGGTATTTGTTAGTTCATTTTTGCCTTCCTTCTGTGACTCATAGGAAACCTCTGTTGTGTGTTGCACCTTCCAAGCCAGGATTGAGTCCTGCAGTGATGAATGTAATAAAAGCAGAAGCCAAGGCAGTGCACAACAATGATAAATATTTTGCTTTGTTCCTTGATGAAGTGTCTTTGGAGACAATTTTTTATTATGATGTGAATAAGCAGCAAATCAGTGGGTTTCACGATATAAGAAGGGCAAATATATGTGCAGACCATGATGTGTTGGTAGTCTGGTCAGAGGCATATGCAAAATTTGGAGGCAGGTAGCCGCATATCTCTTCACTCAGAGCTCAGTTCTAGGTACTACTTTAAAAGTTCTTATTATCTATGTTATAAGCAACTGCAAATAGAGCTGATGGCAGTTCATACAATTTGTCATCAGAGTGCAGCCAACCGGGAAGCACTGAAGGGACTCTGCAGTCAGTAAACAAGTGAATCCAGTCCATTTCATTTTTTACCTATTGCAGTCATTTATGATGTCCCACACCTATTAAAGTATACTAGAAATACTCAACTAGAAATAAAATTCAGTTTGGGTTTAAAAAGGAGGCCAGTTTTGAATTTATTCAGAGGACTTTTCTTCTGCATCAGGACAAAATGTTTAAGACTTGCCAAAATTGCAGAGGAGTCATTTTGACTTTAAGGATTCTTTTACTAAAATGGAAGTTATGACACATGCAGCCCAGCTTAGTTAGAATTGCTGCTGTTATTGAGACCTATGTAGCATTTAATATTTTACCTGCAGATGTTAATATACACTGCACAATTTGTTGAAAAGATAGATTGCCTGTTCAATTCACTAGACAGCTCCCATTATTATCCACAAGGTATTAAATTTTGTAAGCGTGCCCTCTCTCCAGGGGCACCACATACTGAAATGTGGTACAGTGTATTAAAGGAATTGGATAAATAGAAAGTGTTACAGTTAGGAACAGGGAGAGGCAAGACAAAATGTCCAGTTTCATAAGTGGGTGGCAAACTACAATAATCACTGATGTTCATTTAGTGCAGATTTTTTTTGTTGTTGTTGTGGTCTTCAGTCCTGAGACTGGTTTGATGCAGCTCTCCATGCTACTCTATCCTGTGCAAGCTTTTTCATCTCCCAGTACCTACTGCAACCTACATCCTTCTGAATCTGCTTTGTGTATTCATCTCTTGGTCTCCCTCTACGATTTTTACCCTCCACGCTCCCCTCCAATACTAAATTGGTGATCCCTTGATGCCTCAGAACATGTCCTACCAACTGATCCCTTCTTCTGGTCAAGTTGCGCCACAAACTTCTCTTCTCCCCAATCCTATTCAATACTTCCTCATTAGTTATGTGATCTACCCATCTAATCTTCAGCATTCTTCTGTAGCACCACATTTCGAAAGCTTCTATTCTCTTCTTGTCCAAACTATTTATCGTCCATGTTTCACTTCCATACATGGCTACACTCCATACAAATACTTTCAGAAATGACTTCCTGACACTTAAATCAATACTGGATGTTAACAAATTTCTCTTCTTCAGAAACGCTTTCCTTGCCATTGCCAGCCTACATTTTATATCCTCTCTACTTCGACCATCATCAGTTATTTTGCTCCCCAAATAGCAAAACTCCTTTCCTAATTTAAGTGCCTCATTTCCTAATCTAATTCCCTCAGCATCACCCGACTTAATTAGACTACATTCCATTATCCTTGTTTTGCTTTTGTTGATGTTCATCTTATATCCTCCTTTCAAGACACTGTCCATTCCATTCAACTGCTCTTCCAAGTCCTTTGCTGTCTCTGACAGAATTACAATGTCATCGGCGAACCTCAAAGTTTTTATTTCTTCTCCATGAATTTTAATACCTACTCCGAATTTTTCTTTTGTTTCCTTTACTGCTTGCTCAATATACAGATTGAACAACATCGGGGAGAGGCTACAACCCTGTCTTACTCCCTTCCCAACCACTGCCTCCCTTTCATGTCCCTCGACTCTTATAACTGCCATCTGGTTTCTGTACAAATTGTAAATAGCCTTTCGCTCCCTGTATTTTACCCCTGCCACCTTCAGAATTTGAAAGAGAGTATTCCAGTCAACATTGTCAAAAGCTTTCTCTAAGTCTACAAATGCTAGAAACGTAGGTTTGCCTTTCCTTAATCTTTCTTCTAAGATAAGTCGTAAGGTCAGTATTGCCTCACGTGTTCCAGTGTTTCTACGGAATCCAAACTGATCTTCCCCGAGGTTGGCTTCTACTAGTTTTTCCATTCGTCTGTAAAGAATTCGTGTTAGTATTTTGCAGCTGTGACTTATTAAGCTGATAGTTCGGTAATTTTCACATCTGTCAACACCTGCTTTCTTTGGGATTGGAATTATTATATTCTTCTTGAAGTCTGAGGGTATTTCGCCTGTCTCATACATCTTCCTCACCAGATGGTAGAGTTTTGTCAGGACTGGCTCTCCCACGGCCGTCAGTAGTTCCAATGGAATATTGTCTACTCCGGGGGCTTTGTTTCGACTCAGGTCTTTCAGTGCTCTGTCAAACTCTTCACTCTATTTATGAACAATCACAGAGGATCACATATTTAAAAATTTCTGGGCATCTGATACCTTAAACATAAAATTATTGTATGAAAGTGGCAGCCCGATATCCTTTTTAACAGATGTCCACAGTCACTTGTATGCATTTTTAGTGGACAACCAGAAAAATTGGAATACAAATTCTATTCACTGTCTTGATTTCCAGAAGGGATAACAATTTGTAAAGCCCACTTTTCTGAACAGTATATATTAAGTAAATTTGCACCAATTTTGATTTACATGTATCTCAAAAATTGAAAACAGACTATCTGTACTAAAAGAATAAATGTGGTTAAGGAGAAATTGAAGAACAAGTTTAAAGCTGTTTGACAGTTCAGAGATCAATTTTGCTGTGTACTTCGAAAACAAAAAATGTAGAAGTCAATGTTTGTCTTTATTAATTGCTGTTATCCCCATTTACTATCTGTGATACTTCTCTCTCAATCTTGATGTTGTATCTGCTATTGTGTTGAAGCATTTACTCTCCTTTTATGTAGGAACATTTTAGAGGAAGTCAGTGATTAAATAATGCAAGTTACCTGAAATAGGCCTACAGTTGTGAAAAATATTTGATAACACATAGGTCTACATGCTTTGCCCACTTCTACTGGAAAGCTATAATAATCCTTGTGATTTTCCAGATGCAGTTCCCTCCGTGTCTAAGTATCTACATTACCTGGGAGAGAACATCCTGTAGACGTAGATTGTAGGGAATGCCTGAGTAGGCATACTCTGTTTAAAACAGCGATAACTTGAAGCATAAGTATTCAAAGTGATTGTGAGTATCCGAACTCGAGTTGCCAATGTGATCTGAGAGAGATTATAGATAATGTTTTGTGTTACTTGTTCTGGTAATGAAAATTCTATTTGTCTTGTGAAACATACAATCCCACAAAATCTTATGCCTTGTAGTAATTAGTAATGATTTCCTTATATGTGGTTGTAGATGTAGTAGATGCATTAAGACTGATTACATCCAGTCAGATGTATATCTAGATGTGTTGAGGTTGATTAGGTGCAAGGAAGAGAGTGGGATTTACAGATATTCCAGTTAAAAATTTGACAATTTGTATATTATGTTAGCTGAAGTGTAGGCCTAATACTTGAGGATATATTTAAAAAGTTTAGCTGTACAATTGGTTGTAATATTGAAGAAAATATCTTTCTTGGAAGTACTTTAGTGCAATAAATTTCATTGCAACTGCAGGTAAATAAGTTTGGGTAAAACTTCTTGCAGGTAAGACTGGCGCACTGAACTGCTGCAGAAACAGTGCGATGTATAGATGTCAGATGATAATCTTGTGTTCATCATCAAAATGAAAGTTGTAACACACTCAGGAAATGAGCACAGGAGAGCAGATGTAGGAATCAAGTGTCACTGCACTCGGTGAGGTTGTAATGGAGTTGGTTTGCGGTAGGATGAAACCCAGTGCTGGTCCATGGGCCTACTGTTCTCAAAAAGTATGTTGCGGCTGCTGAGCTTAACTCTAAATCTGAAGAACAGAAAGTGTCACATGCCTTCACATCAAGAGACAGTGTAAGAAGGTACAAATGTAATCCAGGACATTAGCGCAAAATGTGATCACGAACTTTACGCCATCACCTCTCATCCCTTTGTCACCCAAATACTGGCATTGAAAATTTTCCACCACCAGGATGACTTGCATCCAAGCTGAGAGCCACCACAAAGAACTTTGTTAGCAACCTTGGTTATGAAGATGGGGCCATCTCACCACAATCGTAGAAATTTCAAAGCAATAGGCCTACTGCTGTGTTAACATTGCCAAGTTCTGTAAACATTCTCCTGTTTGTTTTTACCCCAAATGTCATATAAGAGTGGGATCCAACACATTCTCTACATCATTTGTCCACTAAATTCAAATGGTCGGTGGAGGAAAGATGTTTGTTTATGTTCATCCATAAATAAACATTTATTTGCACTCAATGTCATCAAGATTAAAGCTGATAACTGGAGATCTAGCTGAAGCCTCTTCAAGCTTCTTATACTTAAATGCCAATACACATATTCCCTAACGGTATTTGTGGACAACAGAAACTTTAATGAACTCGGCAATTCACAACCACAGTACTACAGGTAGAAATAATTTACTTCTCATGGTTTAAAAGGGAGTTTTATATTCTGGTGCAAAAGATTGTAACAGGTGGACTGTAGAAAAGAAACTAAACATTCCCACCCATCGATATAAACGGCAAGTTGACATATCCTGAGCATGTGAATTTGTTGAAAACAAGTGACCAGTCAGTGTGTAAAAAAGAGTCGAGCTAAGACTCTAAAAGTAAGTTGTCAGTCAGCGTGTGAAAATAATCAAGCTATATACGGAAAAAAAGAGGAAGTATCCAGTCTATGTGTGAAAGCAAACAAGCTACTGCATGTTTGTTTTGCTTCACAATTGCTAAATATGTATGGGAATTGGACATACATCCTAATCTCCTTCTCCCCTACGTTTCTGTTTCCTCCTGTCGCCTACCATCTCCTTCCCCCTCTCTCTGTCCATCTCCTCCTCTGCCCTCTCTATATCCATTTCTTCCCTCCCTGCCAATGGCCATCTCTTCTCTCCCCCTTCTCTCTCTGAGCTTGAGCCTTGCTTGTTATTACAATTTTAGTTTCCATAGTAGTATTCTAATCATAAACCATAAATACAATGTTCCTGTTTCCTGTGAAAACAGACTGCAAGGAATAAAACAAAACAGTATAGTTTTGTGTTTACAGTTTGCATTTAAAATATATATAATGAGGTAGAACATATATGGAAGAAATAATTTGTCTAGCAGTTTAAGTGCCCAGCTATCATAATTGAAACTGATTGTGAGAAAGAAAACAAAACTATACATTTTCACAGCAGAGCATGGCAAACATTTTCTTTGGCACAGTCAGTTTTAACAGAAAACTGGTAGTTGGTCTTCAAAAGAATATATGGCCTGTGTCTCTCTGAATGTTTATAAAGGTATCATGTAAAAATTTGAAATAAATTGGTCAAGACCTTTTTGAGTTTCTGCTAACAGTGTTTCCCATTACCATATACAATTTAAAAAATGTAGCCTATTTCCATCTAAGCATTTATTAGGGTATTGTGCAAACATTTCAAGTAAATCAGTCAAGTACATTTCCAGATTTGTCTTTTTACAGTAATATAGATTAATGAACACTGGGCAAGCGAATATCAATTGCAGTTATAATTATGTACAACCAGTGTTTGACTTAATAATAGTTTACTGTAGATGGATACAAAACTGTGAAAAGGGGGGGGGGGGGGGGGGAGTGCTCAGTGTATGTTAGTAGTGGCATAGACTTGCATTGCAGTGCCCTTGCTGTGTATGATTACTGTACAGAAAATTTACTGGAAACGGTAGTGTTGTTCTGTCAATGTAAAATCTTACAATTGTACGTGTATAACTGCACAACAGATAGTGATATTGGTATATCTGTGCAGGTTACAGAAACTGATTGTAAACTTTGAGATATGGCCTAAATATACAATTTTAATTTTTGGTGGCTTGAGTACTGACACAAGACTAAGGACACATACACATTAACCTACTCAGTATGCTATGATCACATGACCTGTTCTGTATTAACGATCACTTGACAAGACAAACTGCTTGCCTTGACAATGTAATTACTAATGTTGATACAAATCAGTTATCAATTAGGGTTGTTCAATACACATTATATCAGTGCATAAAGGTGTTCAGTTAAATTAAATACTAAAAAGTCTATATCTGATTCCAGTGAAATTAAGTCCAGAACCTGGCTAAAGACAACAAACTGGAATGGCATTCTGCTTGGAAGCAGGCCTACTCACATTGAAAATGCATTTACATTAACTGTCAGTGCACTGTCAGATACATTTAAAACTAATTGCCCTAAAGTAGTGAGAAAAAATAAGGGAACTGACAGGATATATGGTCTCACATCTGTGCATTACCGGTTCACACCCTATCTACGTAAGCTATTAACTTTGTTAATAATTTCCTATGACAAATCAAGGGATAGTGGAGCAGAAAGAGCAAGCCACATATAGTTAAAGAACAAATATAAGGCAGAAATCAGTCAGATTAAGCAAGTGCAATGTTAATGACGTTTATATTAATAAGTTGCAAAATAAATGTAAAGTAGCCTGAATTGTTGTCAGGACTTATGTGGGCAGAAGTAAAGATATCAGCAAAAATAATTCCTGTGATGCTGGTATCACACCACATGATTTCAACACATTCTTTGTTCATGCTGGCAGTATGAATAACACTGCTGCAGCTGAACACAATCGTAAATATGACAACATCCATGACTCAAAACATGAAAACTCTTTTCCTACAAAATATTGAAGATTTAGTTCCTGGCACTAAAAGATAAGAGGTAAAAGTAACCAATAATAAAAGTGCAATAGCAAAACTAAGTTACTCAAAATCAGAAGACATTTATGGACTCTCTATTTTCGAGAGAAAAAAACTGGGGATATAATAGCACATCCATTAAATTCTCTTATAAACTGGATGTTTGTTAGTGGTTGTTTCCCTATATCCTTAAAAATAACAGTCATTACTTTTCTGCTAAAAAATTTATCGTGTTTTGTTCTAATACTTACCGCCCAACCTGTGTTGCACCCATCCTTTTTTTCTTTCTGCATGACCGTGTGTGTAAGCGTACTAATTACCAGATTTGCAGAAAACTATGACTTTTTAAACCTTGTGTGTGTGAAACATAGTAATAAGATGAAATGTGATGTCAAGTTATGATTGTGGTCCCAAAAATGGATATATTGCAAATGTTTAAATACCTTAGAAGAGAGAAACATAATCCGTGACTGTGGAAATGTGCACTGCAATTTTCATGATATTCTATGTTTGCAACAGGAATACCGAGAGGAAAGTGTGACTGCCTTATTAAAATATGGTATATTAGTTATGCTGTAGTCTGATAAAGTAACAGTGTAGTGAAATTGTCATAACCGAACAAAATGATAACTTCATTAGGCCCAAAAAGTTCCATCGTGCTAATCGTAATGATAACAACACTAGTCTGCCAATAGCAAATAATTTTGCACTTTTAACGTGTTATGAATCAAAAGATGTGAAAATAGTCATATCAACTAAGTACTCTCGCCATACTTGCACTGTACATGCTTGAGCACTGTCCTGCAAAATGATGGTCAGGTCCCGCAGAAAGTGTCATTACTTCTGTCTGTAAGCTGGTCAAAGGTTGTGTTCCAAAAACGAACAGCACAGAGACAGAAGTGATGACACTTGATGCAGGACCTGACCATCATTTTGCAGGACAATGCTCAAGCACGTACAGTTCAAGCTGTTACTGATTTCTTTGACTGATGGGGCTGCTAAGTGCTATACCACCTACTGCACTCCCCTGACTTAAGCCCTCATAAGTTCAACTCAATTTCTAAACTGAAAACACTTCACAGCATTTGCTTCAGAACTGCTACAAATTTGTTGGGCAATAGACCGTGCCGCTCGAACGGTCAACACAACTGGCACTGCTAAGAGTATCCTACAACTTCCACATCATTGGCAATGGGTTATGCACAATGCTGGTGACGACTTTGAAGGCCAGTAAAACTTTGAAACACGTATCTATTTTGTACATGCTGTAAATAAATAGTTGCCAGCATTAAAGTTCCAACCCTTGTATGTAGTTCTATAATGGAAAACGTTATAAGACCATTCAACAATCTCTGGTGGCTTCTGATGTTTACCTGCTTAAGAGCTCTCGAAATCCCTAAATATATTTAAAACAGTTACTGTACAGGACAAGATACCGAGCAGAAAGCTGGGCAGTTATAGGTGAGCTGGTGCATTACCAAACTCTTCCCTCTTGGGACTGAACTGTATCCCCCTGTTGACATTGCTGGACAGGAATTGTAATGTAGACACAATTGCCACATATGAAGACACATACTGGATGTGGTCACAGGAAACACAAGAGAAAAGCTGGAGGCAAAAACAACAAATGTTATTTTGCTGATTAATGCAGATTCTTAGGTATTCTTGTGGATAATTAACTGAAATGGAAAAAACGTATTATTAATGACTGTAAGAAACTGAGCTCTGTCATATTCTTAATGATGCAGCTATCACAGTATTCAGACAAGAACCTTCTGTGTACAGTGTATCATGGACTTTTCGAACGATACTTACAGTATGGAGTGACTGTGTGGGGAAACTCAAACAAACAAGAGACAAAACAAGTGTTCACATTACAAAAAAAAAAAAGCAATTAGGACCATTTTAAGAAGAAAGACCTCTGAAACGTGCAGAAACTGTTTCAAGAATTTAGGTATCTTAACTTTTTCATCGTTGTATATATACAAAACAATAATGTACATCACAAAAGGTAGTGAGGACTGGATTACAAATGCTAGTGTACACACCCACAATACAAGAAGGAAGAATGAAGTACGGAGCATACCCCACCGACTGGCAATGCTAGAAAAAGGACCCCAGTACTCTGGTATCAGACTACTAAGAAGTCTGCCCATTTACCTGCAAGACAGTGTACTTCATAATGACTGTCCAAAAAAATTTAAAGGCTATCTCATTGAAAAAGAGTTTTACAGTGTTGCAGAATACTTATGCCATTAAATTTGTATATATTGTTACTCATTATTATGCACAATGTCATATGTGATGTAAAAATGTAAGCTAAAGGTGTAGAAAAATAAGTGATAAAGAATGTTAATACTTTGACATGTCCTATACTACACATACATTTACTGTACACAATGTAATCTTACAGGATCAAATAAAATTCAATTCAATTCAATTCAACAGAAGCTGTGCACAATATAACGTACTTACTACTGCTGGAGAGCTAGTCCCAAACAATAAATCCTACCACTAAAGTAGGAGGAATTTCAATTTGCTGGTGCCATGTGTGTTAATATTTTGGTCTATACTTTAACAAGAAAATTATTGTTTTATTATTCAAGTAAAGTAACTAAGAAAGCTTGCAAAACTGTGTATGAGGTAGCTCAGACTGAAATTGACATGAACTATCAATTCCAGTGAAAAGATTATATAGTAGCGCCATTGCTGTATTTGCAGCAAACATGCGGCCCAAACAGTTGCACAGTGATCATGCAAAAGGACACCTTGGACATATGCAGAGAGATGTGCTTCTAAAACTAACTGTAGCATTGGAACTACATCAGCAAAAGCATTATTAGTAACTTATTGTTGTTTTCTTTATATGATAACTTTAGACAACAGAAATATACTACATTAGTGGAACACCAATATGAGGAAATTGAAGAGGTCGCATTTCACATGGACATCGTACTTTAATTCTATCAAATTCCACAAAAACAATGCATCATACAGATGATAAAACAAAAAAGAAAAGCAAGTTATGAACCACAAAGTATGTGCCAAGACTGTAGTTTTTCTGAGGCCAGCATAAAACCAGAGGACACTAGTGTTCAAGTTCATAGATGATGAAGGCTTGTACAAGGTGATTAGAAACAGTCTGAAAAGCTTGTAATGGTGTTTTAGTGCAGGTTGTGCTGAGAAATAATTGTTAAGAAAAAAATTCGATATGTTGTGCCACTTCAAAGTTAAATAGCACTGAGGTTAGCCAATCAAGGCATCATGCATGAAAATTCAAGCAGTCCACCAGTTACAATTAGTGTCAGTTGTTCCCAGAGTGCAGCTGATAGTGAATGTGACTGCTCAGCCTTTGGTTTGGGTTCGATCCTTACTACCATCCCATTTCCAATTTTTGTAAAGCTCTCTAGTTTGGTTTGGGGAAACCAAATGAAGAACATATTTTGTGACACCATCTCTGGTGGGCCACTTGAATTTGCACATGCAACAGCCTGATTGGCTAACTTCAATACTAATTAACTAGGAAACAGTGCAACACACAGAATTTTTTCCTTAATAATTATTTCTCAGCACAACCTATCCTGGGACACCCTGCAAGCTTTTCAGACTGTTTCTGACCATCCTCTGTATATTATATTTGAACATGTTTTTGTATTTTTAGAAATGTATTTACATTTTTATACTTTTATATTATGCTGAAAAAATTAGAAAAATTGTCAATGTAATATGGCATCTGTTATACAGAGTGATTATAATTAAACTTCCAAGTACAAAAAGTTGTAGAAAAAAAAAAAGGACCAGTGCTTGGAAAGACGTCAAATTTGAACGGAATATTATTAATGGAGGATGAAATGTTATGGAAAAAAAAATCTGAACGAAAATTTTACCACTGTGTGTCACAGTAAGCAGCAGAATATGCAAAATAAAAGATGGGAGGTATACAGCTGTTCCCCAGTTCGTATCTGAGATGCTCTGCATGACTCTCAATGCAGGGTCGTTTGCTGCTGGTAAAGCTCTTTTGTGACTGACCATACACCAGTAGTTCTGCAGAAACTTCAGGCACTCAAGGGTATGAAAAAAAGGTGCAGGTCCAATGTCTGCCAAGGATGTGGAGAATATGATTGCCAAATTCATAAAGATAGGTTTGCTTGAACTGCAGTTTGCAACAGGGAGGAAAACAATTGATCCAACATCAGTAGAAGGTGTGGCCACAACATTGCAGGAGGGGTCGAGAAGTGGTGTGAAAATATGCAGTGCACAGGGAATTGCCCAAACTCTGGACATGCCTTTGAGCATGGTGCATGAAATTCTTCGATACTTCCTGCATTGCTATACAAAATTACTCATGTTCAGGAGTTGTTTCATACTGACCTGGCAGTAAGACAAATGTTTGTTCTAGAATTTCTTACTTGCATGGAAGTGGACAATGAATGACTATGGAACATTCTGTGGACAGATGAAGCCCATTTCCGCTTCTAAGGACGTGTCAGTACACAGAACTGCAGAATATGGTCAGTGGAAAATCTGCTCCCACATCAGCCGGCATCTCTTTATTCTGCAAAGTGAACAGTATGGTGCAGGTTGATAGCATTGTTTACATAGGACTGTATTTTTCTGAGGAGATGGGTTGTGGAGGTCCTGTTACCTGTACC